>NC_080081.1:52194152-52494152 GCF_949987535.1 Balaenoptera acutorostrata
AAGCTAGAAATGATTTAGCTTAATGAGGAAGGCATGTAGAAAGCTGAGATAGGCCAAAAGCTAGGCCTCTTGCACCCAACAGTTAGCCAAGTTGTGAATGCAAAGGAAAAGTTCTTGAAGGAAATTAAAAGTGCTATTCCAGTGAACACATGAATGATAAGAAAGAAAAACAGCCTTCTTGGTGACATGAAGAAAGTTTTAGTGGTCTGGATAGAGGATCAAACCAAATGCAACATTCCCTTAAACCAAAGCCAATCCAGAGGAAGGCCCTAACTCTCTTCAATTCTGGCAAAGCTGAGAGAGATAAGGAATATGCAGAAGAAAAGTCTGAAGTTAGCAGAGGCTGGTTCATGAGGTTGAAGGAAAGAAGCCATCTCCATAACAGAGAAGTACAAAGTGAAGAAATAAGTGCTGATGTAAAAGCTTCAGCAAGTTTTTCAGACACTCTAGTCAAGATAATGAAGGTGGATACACTAAACAACATATTTTCAATGTAGACAAAATTACTTTATATTAGAAAAAGATGTTATCTAGGACTTTCGTAGCTAGAGAGGATAAGGCAAAGCCTAGCTTCAATTCTTCAAAGGACACCCTGACTCTCTTTTTAGGGGTTAATATAGTTGGTGACTTTAAGTTGAAGACAACACTCATTTATTACCATTCCAAAAATGGTATGGCTCTTAAAAATTATACTAAATCTAGTTTTCCTGTGCTCTATAAATTGAATAACAAAGTCTGGATGATAGTACATCTGTTGACAACATGGTTTATTGAATGTTTTAAGCCCAAAGTTGAAACCTACTGCTCAGAAAAAAAAAAAAAAAAAAAAAAAATTCTTTAAAATATTCCTGTTCATTGACAAGGTACCTGGTCATCCAAGAGCTCTAATAGAGATGTACAAGGAAATTAATGTTATTTTCACACTTGCTAATACAACATCTATTCTGTAGCCCATGAATTAAGGAGTAATTAGACTTTCAAGTCTTATCATGTAAGAAATGAATTTCATAAGCCTATAGCTGTCATAGATAGTGATTCTTCAGATGGATCTGGGCAAAGTAGATTGAAAACCTTCTGGAAAGGATTCTCCCTTCTAGGTGACATTAAGAACATTTATAATTCATGAGAAGAGGTTACAGTATCAACATTAATAGGAATTAAGAAGAAATCGATCCCAACTCTCATGGATGACCTTGAAGAATTCAAGACTTCAGTGGAGGAAGTAACTGCAGATGTGGTGGAAGAAGCAAAAGAACTAGAATTAGAAGTGGAGACTGAAGAAGTGACTGAATTACTGCAATCTCATGACAAAACTTTAATGTATGACGAATCGCCTTTTATGGATGAATGAGGAAAGTGGTTTCTTGAGATGGAATATACTCCTAGTGAAGATGCTGTGAAGATTGTTGAAATCACAACAAAGGATTTAGCATATTACATGAACTTAGCTGATAAAGCAGCAGCAGGTTTTGATAAGCAGCAGGTTTTGTAATTTTGAAAGAAGTTCTACTGTGGGTTAAACGCTATCAAACAACACTGCATGCTACAGAGAAATCATTCACGAAAGGAAGAGTCAATTGATGAGGAAAACTTCATTGTTGTCTTATTTTAAGAAATTGCCACGGCCACCCCAACCTTCAGCAACCACCACCCTGATCAATCAGCAGCCATCAACATCGAGGCAAGACCCTCCACCAGCAAAAAAATTACGACTTTCTGAAGGCTCAGATGAAGGTTAGCATGTTAGACCAATAAAGGTTTTTAAATTAAGGTATGTATATGTTTTTTAGACAAAATACTATTGTATACTTAATAAACTATGGTATAGTGTAAACATAAATTTTATATACACTGGGAAACCAAAAATTTGTGTGACTCTATTGTGATATTCACTTTATTGTGGTATTTGGAATGGAACTTACAATATCTCTGAGGTATGCCTGTAGTTATAATTCTAAAATATCAGCTAATTGGAAATATGTATGACTAGGATATTTTGATAGTCTATCAACTTTCTGTCCTTTTCATATAAACATTAAGGCCATAAATTTATTATTTATCAGAAATAAATCAATTTTTTCAAATTAAAATACATGTTATCTCTTCCACATTATCAAATGCAATTAAGTTATTCTCAAAAACAAAATTTTCAAGGGGAGGGGGTTGATAATAACAACAACAAAGTGAAAATACAATTCTCTATGTTGTTACCTAAAAAGTAAACTAAAAGTTAAAATTATTTATAATAAGAGAAAATTAACTATATCTATGTATATATGTATATGTTTTCTATGTAGGGATAATTTGTATCTTATATAAATATATATACTATATATACTAATATATATATATATATAATTTCTGGGAACTAAATATATAATGTTTACTTATCAAAATAACAGATAACTCTTTACATGATAGAGAGAAATTATACCAAAGTTTCTTAAAAGATCTATGTTTGTGTCAAGTACAGTTTAAGAGAAGGGGAGACTAAACAGTTTATGTGCTATAATAATTCTAGTAACAAGGAGGAAGAAAAAATACCAGCATATTAAATTATGTATTATAAATTCAACCTGATAATCTAGAATCCAGTGATAATGACAATAATACATTCACAAATTATACTTAACATTCATGGTTACATGAAACACAAACTTTCAAGAGAAAACAAATACTCAATATATTATAATTAATTGGGATACAAGAAACTTAGAAATTTAGAATATAAATTCAAATTAGAATAGTCCAGAGTAAAAGACAGAATACCTATTGATCATTATAAGAAAACAGGATATTTATTAGTGCTTTTCACGTTGAATCAGAATTGGAGCCAAAGAACTGTCCAAACTAACCCACATTTATAATGAGAGAGTCAGCTTTGCACAGTGTCAGTGTCGTAGCCAATGAGGTTTACCAGATGCACGATTATTGTTAATTGAAAAATTTTCCCAGTAATGAGAGAGTCAGTCAGAGTCAGACGATTTCATTAAGACTAAGAGGTGATCATGACATATTCCTTAAATTTTCAGGCTCCATAAAAAATACCAGGCAGGAAAAAAGTCAGAGTGAGAGTGGAAGAGAGGGAAACACAACTGCACTGTCAGTGTAGTCAAACAGTGTCCAAGCTTTGGAGAAGAGTGTGGTTTACTCTCCCATTAGCCAAGTGTATGTATGTGTGTAGATATGTGTGTTTTCTAAAAGGAGAGATTGAAAGTTTGTCACCTGGATTTTAGGCAAAAGGAAAGAAACCTTTCTAAAAGGTTTAAAGAAAACCTTTACTTGAAGACTTGACTCTATAAAATATATGGAATTTGTGTGATGTTGTCTTGAAAAATGACAAAGAAAAAGTTGATGAAATGGTGACTTCTTTAGGATTAAAAATTGGAGCTCAGGTGGCATGACATTCAGATCCTTAAGTTCAAATTAATGCCATCTGTAGTCAGTGACTACCCATATCCCATGCTGTTCTTGCTACAGTGTGTGAGAAACTTCCTAGTCCCCTGGATATTACAGCTGAGAGAGAAAAGAAACAAGATGATGTGCACAGCTTAACTCTCTTTCACCAAAACCCAGGCACTAAAACAGCTTTTATGAAATATGGAAATGAATATACTGCTCTAGTTATTAACTTTGTTTCCAAAATGTTTGCAACTGATGCTGAGGCTTTGCCTTAGAATAAGCCAAGATTGTCCGTTCAAAAAGAAATCGCTCAGAGTCATGAGCATGCAAGGCTAAGGCACATGAAGAAGCTTGTAGCAGCACAGGGGCAGGCACCCTTGGAGCCCATCCAGTATGGGCGTGCTCTTGAAACAAGTCAAATGGTAGAAGAGCCAAAAGGTGATGAGCAGCAGGTGGAGAGTATGACCTCTAAAACCTGTGCTCCAGGAAAGAAACAACTAAGGGTCTTTTATTGCATTTGCTCGAGTATTCAGTGGCATGGCTCAAAGGTGAAAGAAAATTTTGTCTTGAGGCCCAAATACAGTTCTGTTGAGTTTTTGTAGTGTATAGCTTTAGGCTTCTCAACTCCGGTAGATGACCTTCCCCAAGTTCCCCACATGGCATGCTGTAATCTGGAGAACCTGTATCTTCTGCTAGGAAGGGAGATGGGAGACCTAGAGGAGGTACTTCTAGGAAATGTGCTAATAAGATGCCAACAAGAATTTGTGCTGAAATCTGCAACACTGTGCAACTTGTCATCCTGCCCGCCATTTATATCACTCAACTTTGAAGCACCCCTATTGTGAAGGTTGCTGTTGGACCAAAATACCCAAGTGAAATGACTCAGTCTGTCAAAGAAATTAAGCTGTTGAACCAAGCTGATCCCTGTGTCCAGATCTTAATTCAGGAAATGGAAGAGCACATCTTTATATGTAAGAAAAGATTGTGGAGCAGGCAGAAAAGCAGAGAACCCTCAACAAAAATAAATAACTACTACTATAAACAGATTATTTTCTTCATAATAAATTAAAAAGAATTGCCTAGCGTTTGATATTGGGAAGATATTGCATGCTGCAATATCTCTGTGCATTCACTTTCAATAAAGTTGATCCATATAAGTATCTCCTAAAAATGCCAAAATTCTCCTGTCCATCTCTGAGCAATGGAGAATAGAATTGAAGAGATATAGAGCAAGGATAAAAACAATAGGAAAGCCAACATTCCACACTGTGCTTCCAGGACAGAAGGAGTGAGTTTTTTCATAGGTCAAGTGGACACCCCAGAAATGAATAGAGCTTGAACTGCTGTTATTTCTCCCAAGAGGATTGTCTGCAGATAATGAATACAAAGAGCATGAACTGTGGATCCATGGGTGGCAGGAGGTAAGGGGATTCCTATAAAAGGACTAGGTCAAACTAAGTCTACATAGGTAGAATCTTTCCCGGGTCCTTCAAAGAACTCACACATAAATCCTTTGAAAGAACAAGTCCTTGGAATATGCCACATAGAGGACATGAATGACCAATCAGGGCCAACCAGAGTGTCAAAAACAGCAAAGTAGAATAAAGCAAGTGTCAGTTAGGTAAAAAAATGCTTCCTTTCCCACCTTTCTTCAATCTCCTCATGAATTTGGAAAAATCTAGCCTCGAAAAGGAAATTTGAAAAAGTGAATTAAAGCTAACCATAAACTTCCTTTTTTATTCCCACCATTTACAGTCCCAGAAAAAAACATGAAATGGGCTCTGTACTTGAAGGAGGAGAAAAATTAAAATCAATTCATCCTTAACTTGATTGATCTTTAAAACTTCTAAGTCACCAGAGAATTTTGGTATCTGCTCAAGATATAACAGAGATAAACATGGAGATTTGACAGAGCCTGATTAAATTCAGTGAATTTACAAAAATGTCATTTATACCCCTCTGTTTTGAGACTCCTCGATATACTAGCTGCTACATTTATAACATTCTTCAATAGCTATGTTCCTTTTCATAGAGCTGTATTACTTTCAATGCACTGCAAAGACTTTAAATATGTACGTGACTTAAAATTGTTTATACACTAAAAGAAAGGCTCTATTAATTTAAAGGAAGTAGTACAATAGAAGCATATATGGAAAGAGACTCAATTAATACTTATGCTTCCTCCTGGTGCCCTAGATATTTCAGAGGTGGCAATGTCATAACTGATATCATTTCCCTATATTATTTTAGAAATGGATAGGAGGAGACTAAATAAGATTTAACTCTGTCTTTATATTGAACAGAAAACATGGTAATGGAAGCAACAAGAGTCTCCAAAAATTTTTCTTCCTCCTTCTCTACTCAAGAAATATTTATTGGCAAAGGAAAATGTTTCACATTTTTTAGAAGTGACTCTTAAGCAATATTTATCTTATCAATAAATGTTTTTTCTCTTCAAACAAGCACCCTCAATGCAAATACAAAAAATATATCTCTAATTCACATAGCTTGCTTTCTTAAATTAGTCACCTAGAGGATAAGTAATAGTCCTGTACTTGAATACATCATTTACTCTGGTAACCTATTTTTTTTCAGAAAATTCATTGAATTCAAAACTAATTACTCAAAGGTAAGATTTTGTTCTCTGATTTATATGAAGTGTACTATTCAGCAAAAGCCGTGGTTAAGCTTGACACGTGATAGATAGATACATAGATACATAGTTTTTAGTGACATATATTGAATTTGAAATCAAGACTATTTTATTCAGTTAAATTTTAAGCATCAAAGTTTCTGAATACCAGTCCTAAACTAATTTCATTCTAATGTAATGTTTTATGAATAATGTCTAATTTTGCGCAGTGATTTTTTTAAAAAACTATTTATTAGAAATAATACCTGAGAAGTTATAAAAGGGGAAAGCTAGCTGCATGTGATAAAAATATTGATCAAGTTTCGAGTGGGACAGAATATTTGAAAATCATTTCTTGAAAATCTATCAATACTTTGTTTTGTGTCATCAATTCAAGCAATTTGTTAGCCTAGTGTTATTTCTCTGAGGGAAGATATATAAGAGGTGGTCTGCCTTTTGTTTATAAAAGCCTACTCCCTGTGAATAGTCTACAAAGGTGGATTTCTAAAGCTATTACAAAGAGTTGAGAGACATGTTGGTGCAGGGAAATAAAGGAAAATTCTAGAGAGAGAAAGAAACTATTTGAAGCTTAATTCTATGAAAGAGTCTAAGGGTGATGGAGAAATCTCAAGTATTTTTGGGACATGATAATAGAATGTGTATCCGTGTATGAATACACATGGCTCTTATTCATTATTCAGTTTGACAAGATACTCATTGGGCTCTTTCCATATGAAGAGATGCATACCAATTTTACTGATCTTCAGCAATGCAGTATTAAGTAAATCATTTAATTTTAGGAAGGTCAACAGTCCAATTAAATGTAAATATTAAGTATAAATTTTAACTGATGGGAAATAGTATTTGCTTAGGTCAACACCACATATTAGTGTATTTTGACAAGTAGCATTCAATTATTGCAGTCCATACCTCTGTCTCAGTATTGAAAAAGGGTACCATCTAACAAATATTTTAAACTATATCATACCACCCTACTCTACACATAGTCCCATAATTGGTAATTTCAGCTATCAAGAGATTACCAATAACTAGAAAGGAACATCAGTGATCATAACAGTCCTTGAATAAAGCCTTTATTTATAGATTATTTACTCATAGCCCATTTTCACACAATTTTCATTTGCTTGGTTAGCTTGTTTCCAGTATTATAAAAATTAAAACTCACAAGTGAGTAGGCTGATAAATAGAGGCACAATAAGAACTTTTTAATTATGAAAGACTGACCATAACAGCAAGATACCCAAATGTGTAAATACACATGATATTATTAAGTTTATAAAATAAGCACGAGTATAAAAATCTACATAAATGAAACAAAACAAATCAATTAAATCCTAATGAAAATTTTATTTTAGTTATTTTATATGCTGGTCTTTTTACTGTAAAAAGACAATTCCCACCTCTCCATCACCTTACACACACACACTCCTAACAGCACATCCTAATGATCCGATTCCTGCCACATTTATGCATCAGAATTCCTCTTGTGTATGTTCGTTAAAGAAAAAAAACCTTGGAGACAAGTTCTGGAAAAAGAAGAAGTATATAGTCGTGAAAATCTCTTATTCCTATTGGATATCACCCCTGTTACTATGATAGAAGGAAATGAAAATAAGAAGATATTCTGATAGTCTGAATAGAGGCAGAACTTCTTCCAGCCCAAAAAGAGGAGGGCATTTTGTACACTTCAGGCAGCACATGTTTGGATTCTCTGGGAACATCATGACACAGCCATCATAACCAAATATACTTGGCAAGCCTGTGTAAGAGAGTGGAAAAATGGAGGCTACTCTAAGTAGCTTGCTAAAGTAAGAGAAAAAGAAGGATGGAAATTCTGAAGGATAACTGCAGACTTACTGTGCAACAAATATACTACATGGATGATCCTCTGGAATGACTAATAGACCCTTCGGGTAGTTCTGAGATTCTGTTTTAACTTATTTAATAATTAGCACTGCAGTAGATATTTAAGATATGAACATTTTGGTTCCTTGTAATGAAATAAGTTCTTCAGAAGTTTCATTTATGTACAATTATTCATGCCCAGGTAAAGTTGGTATTTCCCTACTGTCTTGCACTCTGATTGCTATTCTCAGGAGTTTTACAAATTTCAGCTGAAGGTGGTTGAGGCAAAGATCCATATCTTACACTTTTAAGAGAACTTTACTCTGAAATCCTGACTCAATGCCTACTTGGTGATTCCAACTGGACCACTTTTCACTTGAAATCTAGCCTTGAGCTCTAAGCAGTTTGCTCCTTGATGATTCTCCTGCGTCCTCTGGCTGCCCCTTTAGTCTTCTTGAATCAACAGTTCTTCTTAAGTAGAGAAAATAAAGCTCCAGGCCAAAATAAGACAGAAAGAGCAAAGAAAAAAAAAAAAAAACAAAACAAAAAAAACTGGCAGTCTTTCTCTCTTGTGATTCCTTTACTTCATTCACTAAGGCTACATACTCAGTTTTTATAAAGTGAGAGAATCATGATGGAAAGGAGAAAAAAAAAACAAAAACGATATAATTCCCTTTTCATTGAAGGTTAGGTAGTATTCAACATTCTTCCAATGATTGCGGGTCTATTTCATTAAAACATATTTGTGGTGGTTTTATTATGCTGTAATCTTTCGCAGTACTCCTTTTGTATGTCCATCATACTAAGTGGTCTCCCCTACCACCTTAAAGGGACAGGGATGCTTTCAGTAAATTTGGGGCCAATTTGTATTTTGCCTTCTCTCTTTTTATTTCATTTCCATGATAATTTTTATATTTTAGTAATATCTAATGGATTATTTGCTATAAATAAGTAAAATATCTGTCCTAAGTACATCATATGGTAGACAATATACTTCACTTAAAATGTGATATATCTTAGAATTATTATGTATTTTTTAATGTACAATTATGATATGATAGACTATTGAAAGACAGTCATGGTGGTGTCTTGGTTTAACATAATGGCAATAGAGTTTGAAGAAAGAAAATGGCTTTACATCACTAGTAGAATGAATACCTTTTGGTAATAGATTAAGTATGAGTTCTGAACATAAGTAAAAATTTAATTCTATCTTAAGTAATTAGTTTCTTAAGGATGAAGAAATCAAGTTGTTTGTGCTAGTATTGAATTAGATACTCAAGTACCTGGGAAAAAAAGACAATCAGTAAATACACATTTAAAGCTTGCAAAAATCTTAAGTGAGAAACACGTTTGCCAAATTTTGGTATAGAGGTGACATTTAAAATCACAGAGATAGATGAGCTTGCCTAAGAAGAGAGAAGGGGCAGATATTAGTAGATGCTCAGAACTTGGGTTCAGCAACTGAACAATTAGTGATCTGGTGGATGCTGCCTGCTAATATATAGTCTTTTTAATATGATTCTAGTCTGGAGGGTTTTCAGGTCATATCATCTTAAAGAATTAGAACTCTGAGTTTTTCCTATTTTAGGGAGTGTATTTATTTTTGAATATTGTTATTTTTCAAAAGAATGGTCAGGTTTATTTTACATTATAACAATTAACATTTATTTCATCTTTGCTTAATTTTCAGTTTGTCAGCTACCATGAAACAATTTGCACTATTTGATGCTTTTTATACTTTTACAGCATGCAATTATGAAGAAAAGATACTATTTTATTTGTAATTATGAAATGTTAGATTTTTAGATATTTAAACTATACTTAATTTAATATAAAATAGTGATTTAATATAAATAGATTTAATGATAAAAATCATTTAAACTTTAAAAAAAATATTGCAGTATAGTTGATTTACAATGTTGTGTTAGTTTCAGATGTACAGCAAAGAGAATCAGTTATACATATACATATATCCATTCTTTTTTTTTTTTTTTTTTTTTTTTTTTAGATTCTTTTCCCATATAGGTCATTACGTAGTATTGAGTAGAGTTCCCTGTGCTATACAGCAGGTTCTTATTAGTTATCTATTTTATATATAGTAGTGTGTATATGTTAGTCTCAATCTCCCAATTTATCCCTCCCCCCTATCCCCTGGTAACCACAAGTTTGTTTTCTACATCCATGACTCTACTTCTGTTTTGTAAATAAGTTCATTTGTACCCTTTTTTTTTCAGATTCCACATATAAGCAATATCATATATTTGTTTTTCCTGTGTCTGACTTATTTCACTCAGTATGACAATCTCAAGGCCCATTCATATTGCTGCAGATGGCATTATTTTATTCTTTTTTATGGCTGAGTAATATTCCATTGCATATATGTACCACAGCTTCTTTATGCATTCCTCTGTTGATGGATATTTAGGTTGCTTCCATGTCCTGGCTATTGTAAATAGTGCTACAATGAACATTGGGGTTCATGTATCTTTTTGAATTAGGCTTTTCTCTGGGTATGTGTCCAGGAGTGGGATTGTTCGATCATCATCAAAAAACCTATAAACAATAAATGCTGGAGAGGGTGTGGAGAAAAGGGAACCCTCATACACTGTTTGTGGGGTTGAAAATTGGTACAGCCACTATAAAGAACAGTATGTAGGTTCCTTAAAAAGATAAAAATAGAACTACCAAAGCATTTAAACTTAAATATCAGCAGCAATTAGGTAACTTAATACAGTTTTATCTGGATGTTGAAGATATTTATTTTCAAAATCTACATGATATGTTTGGAAAGAAATTTCCAGGAAAATTCCATATTCTCCTTACAATTGTGCTGAGAGATACTGGGAGATTATGAATAGTAAGTAAGAAGGAAAATATATCCTTAACAATTGAGGGGATGGTAACAACAGAAGGCAGACCTGAAATAAAGAATATATTTATGTTATGGGGTAGGTTATTAAACAGTCTCCTTTGGAATGCCATGAATAATTATTCCAGAAATTCCCTAGTCAGGTCCATTTCACTCTTGGAAACTTGAAGTCCTCAGTTCTTACTAGGAGTTCTGGTTAACTTGTAAAGAATCATCCAAAATAAATATTCATTACAACCAGGGTTAAAAAAAGAAGATAAGATATTTCCAAGGTAATAATAGTGCAGGGACAGGAATGGGAATTGGGTTTCAATTCTTTGTGTGTCCTCCATTTCCTGTCATGGGAAAGGAGACTTTTTATAAATGGGGCTTCTCTATGTAGCAAAAGTAGGGGGTCACATAATTCAGCACTTCTTGTACAAATCTTTTATATTTAGCTTGTTATAGTGTCTCTACAGTTAATTTCAGAAAGGCCAAAATATAGATGAGTCAAATCTAAATTGAAATTCTAAAATTTAAAAAAAAAAAATCTTTTATTCCTCTTGTCTTACCTGCTTGACTTATCCATTGGATTTCCCATTGGTCTTTATGCTTTGATTCTTGCTATTAGAGAGGGGAACTAATTCATAAGTTTTTTTATCCAGAAGACAAACTCTCCCAGATAGGACAAATCATATGTTTGCTGATATTTACCCTTTAGACCATTTTTGACATTTAATATTTAAGGATTTCTCTATTTCATACACATCTGAGTGACAACTCCTAACCTTTTTTTTTTTATTTGGAAATCTATAATTATTGTACATACTGCCCCCATGCAGGACATTCTGGAATACGATAAAATGAGAGTTGGTTACTCGGTTAATGTTTTTCAATATGTCCCATTTTATTTTATAGCAAATAACTCTTTATGATTTTAGTTGGGAAAAAAGCAACAATACACAAAACACTGAAAATCAGTACTGAGTTGTAAAATAGATGAATATTTTACTCACCTTTCATCCTGTGAAAATGCATAAGATCGCATGATTAATAGAAGACTTCAGCAAAATTCCTCAAAACATTTCAGTCAAGGGTATCAATTCACAAAAGATAGCCACACTAACTAAAAATATGAGCTTAGCTATTTTAAATGTGGGTGCATATGTCTTTGTGTATGTGTTTTTAAAATTTTGGTAGGCAATTCAATTGTAACAAATGTACTACTAAAGAAATAAAACACGTGCTCAACAAAAATTGGAACTGAGTGCTGTGCTTAATAACTAAATCATAAATTTTATTTCTGTGAAATGTATTGACACATGCGATACAAATTTAACTCTTAAGTAACCATGCTATTTAAAGATATACAAGTCATGTTATTTTTATGTTGATACAAAGTTTTAAGAAAATATGCTGTTGGTTAATGAAATCATGAAGGAATAAATCAAAGAGCAATAATCTTGTGATAAAGTCATTTTAACTTCATTTTTCTCACAATAATATAGTATAGTCTCCTAAAAATTTCACACAAGATAGGAACATAATGAATGTGAAATTTGGTCATACTCTAAAGTTAATCCCCAAGAAAATTCAATTTATTAAAATCTTGTTACATGTGTTTACTGCTATATATGTTTACATATATTTGTCTGTTTAGCTCTACACTAATTGGGTAACTATACCACATTATTTTGTACACTTCCTTTTTCACTAAATAGTTTGTGGTTATTATGGTCAACACAAATAGAGTTAGGTAGCTATATAGTGATTACAAAATATACTAGAGCAATTTCTTTGGGGAAAAATATCTATCACTGCAAAAATGTCTGTTATTTAATTTGTAAAATAGGTTTTATTCTATTATGGATCATATCAGAGTGTTTAATAAAATAAGTCATAGTGTGAACTTAAGAGAGGAACCTATGTTTGCCAAATTTATTTTTGGCTTGAGATTCTTCTTTCTTTCTTTCTTTCTTTTTTTTTTTTTTTTTTTTCTATTCCCACTTATTTTTGGCTCTTGGGGCAATGTCATCTTTTCAATATGAAAAAAAAGCAACAAGTTCAGCACAAAACAGAAATCTGAAGTGTAGAATAGGACAAAACCAGGGTAGGGGGAAAAAGGCAATAGTAAAAGCAAGAGATGAGATGTTGCCAAAAGATTAATCGTGTCCTGTCACCTATCTGGGGAATGATATTTAGATGGCAGCACATACCTTTTCATATATGTACAGACGGACTGATTTTTTTTTTTTTTTTCTGTAAGAAAAGATAGGGTTGTGGAGGGGCTTTCTTGAGGTTTAGGGACCAAGGCTAGTCTCTCTCTTGCTCCTCTTGACCCCTTTTTCCCGCCAGGGTAAAGGAAGGAATCCAACATTATGAAGAAGGTAATGTGGAAGAGGGAAGGATCCCCCTTGACAAGGTGGGGGTCAGACCCTTGCAAAGGGAACCACCCAGGACAGAGTTTGGAGGAGACTGAAAATGGAGATAATACTGTTAACACCTCTCCAGAAGCTGAGAGAGGAGTGGGAAGATATCTGGAAACTAGGACTTCAATAGCCTGGATGCCCCTCTTCAAAACCCCACCCCTTCCTTGTAGGGACTTCTACCTGCTGCTTGGTTTCCTTTCCCCTGGGCTACCACACAGGCCTAGGGTGGTGGTCATCTGTCTGGGTTGTCAGGCCACGGTTCTAAATGAGATTTGATGAGACCTAGTTTCTTGATGAGTTATCTTGAAAACGAAGTGGGAAATGTTAACTGGACAGATGGGAGGAATGGGCACCAGAAGGAAATACAAGGTTACCCAGAATGGCAGAAATGGTTCTGCCATAAGTGGAAAAAGAGAGGAGACATTCAACAAAAAACAAATATTTATTGAGTACCTATTATGTGCCAGGCACTGTTTTAGAACCTCTACCCACCTCCCAAAAAAAGAAAAAAAAAAAAATTGAGTCAGAAAATGCAAATTCTGAGGGAGAGGAAAGGGATGATTGAGGAAGAAGGCTGAGGGGACTGAGAAGCCTTAGGTGATGGGGTTCGGCCTTAGGCCTCCTCTTCAGCCTCCTCACCGAAAATCTCTTCTTCTGCAGTGGCATCTTGCTACTGGTGGTATTCAGAGACGAGGTCATTCATGTTGCTCTCAGCCTCCGTGAACTCCATCTCATCCCTGCACTCGCCTGTGTACAGTGGAAGAAGGCGTTCCAGCAGAACATGGCAGAGAACTGCACTCAGGTGAGCTTGAACAACTCCTGTATGCCGTGCTCTTGCTGATGAAGGTGACCACAATCTTGAAGCCACAGAGTGGGATGTTGCAGACAGCCATCTTGAAGTTGCTGGGGATCGATTCCAGGAAGTAGCTACTGCTCTTGTTCTACACATTGAGCTTCTGCTCATCCACCTCCTTCATGGACATTCACCCATGGAAGACAGGAGCCAAGGTGAGGTGCCAACCATGTTGGGAGTCACAGGCAGCCATTGTGTTCTTGGCATAGAAGATCTGCTGGGTGAGCTCGGGCACAGTGAGTGTCCGATACTGCTGGTTTCCACCTCTGGTTAGAGGGGGAAATTCAGGCATGAAGAAGTGAAGACATGGGAAAGACACCATGTTGACCACCAGCTTGCAGAGGTCAGCATTGAGCTGGCCAAGGAAGTGGAGGCAGGTGGTGACACCACTCTTGGTGGCCAGGATGAGGTGTTTCAGGTCCCCTTAGGTTGGCATGGTCAGCTTGAGGTTGCGGAAGCAGATGTTGTAAAAGGCCTGGTTGTGGATGCAGTAGGTCTCATCAGTGTTCTCCACCAGCTGATGGACAGTGAGGGTGGCATTATAGGGCTCAGCTACAGTGTCAGACACTTTGAGTGAGGGCACCACACTGAAGACTTCATGATGCCATTGGGATACTCTTCACGGATCTTGCTGATGATCAAGGTTCCCATTCCAGAATCCATGCCCCTATCCAGCGAGTGGGTCAGCTGGAAGCCCTACAGGCAGTCACAGCTCTCGGCCTCCTTCAGAACCACATCCATGACTGAGTTAACCAGCTCGGCCTCCTCTGTGTAGTGGTCCTTGGCCGAATTGTTGCCTGCCCCAGACTGACCAAAAACAAAGTTGTCTGGTCTGAAGGTCTGACCAAAAGGACCTAAGTGAACAGAGTCCATTGTCCCGGGTTCTAGATCCACCAAGATGGCATGAGGAACATATTTGCCACCTGTGGCTTCATTGTAGTTCATGGAGATGTGGTCTAACTGCAGGTCTCTATCCCCACGATAGGTGTCGGTGGGGTCTATGCCATGTTCATCACTTATCACCTCTCAGAACTTGGCACCGATTAGGTTGCCACACTGACGGGCCAGGATGTGCACAATTTCCCTCATTGTTAAAATTTATTCTAATTTTTTTGCTTGCCTCAAGGTGTGTATGGGGCAAGAAAATGATATGTAATTAGTTTTTCTCTGCTGTTGGTCACAGGCTGGAAGGATGGAACGGGCCCCGGAGGCTGGAGAAGCAAGATACGAAAGCGGCGTCAGGAAGGTTCTGAGAGGATTTTTCTTTCTAATATCACAATTACTACCTATGAGAACTGTAATTCCATTTTCTAGAAATACATTTTATTATAGAAATTATTTTCACATTTTAAAATGTGTTATATATTTTGAAATAGTGTCTATAAAAGTTCCTATCTTTAAAAATTCTTGCTATTGATGTCACCATATATATTTAATATTTGAAAGAGATAGTAGAAATATTATAACTTGTTATAATATTTTATTTGTAATCATTATAGCACTATTTAACCTTTCAATATATTTATTTTCTATTATTTTGTCTTTATTTGTAACAAAACTTTCTTTGTAGTAACACAATTTTGAAATTGTCCATTGTTATAGCTTGACTACATACCATTTTTTTCATAGATATGTTTCTCATTATCTTTACTTTTCAAATATGTATTAATCATAATTTTTACTAGACCCTTAAATTGGGTTCATTTAAGAGTGTATATTGTAATACCCATATAATTTAGATGAATATTGGGTTTTTTTTTTTTTTTTTTGCTTTTTTAAGTCACTTATACTTTAATTTCTAAATTAATTTCATTAAGATAATATTTGTTGGAATTCCTTAATGTTATTTCTAGGCATAAAATATAGTTAGGCTTTGTAAAAATTTCATGGAAGCTTACATGCATGATTTATTCTCTATAAGGTGTAGATTTTAGTACAAAACAATATTAAAATTAATATATATTGAAATTTTATTAAATATTGTTTATTTTTATCTCTTTGATATGTCAAGGGCTGGAAGGAATAAGTTAAAATACATTAACAAACATAAAATGTTTCTTCTGTTATCTTTGTACTCCCTATACTTTTTTTACTGAGTATATATGTGATGTGTATTTGTCTGTGTTTATTTTCCTTATACAAATTTCAAGGAAATTAAAAGTTTTTGTAATTGCACATTTTAAATAATGACACTTTTTTCTGTGAAAAAAGTGTTTTTTATATTTTAATTCAAATATCTCAGATATTAATATGACAACCAATTAAAAATTATCCTGTTCTACAGTTGTCAATTTTTAATTTTTTCTTTGTTTTAGTCATTGCTCTTGTGGATATCAAATAGATTTGACTTTTACTCGGTCTTATATTACCCATATGAGAAAAATCTTCTTTAAATACATATTATTATGTAAAAATTTAAATTGGTGTTAATTCTAAGTGGTTTTTAATTTTTAAAATATTGTTGCTTCTACTGGTAATGTTGTTTTATGGTTCCTTGCTTTGGTTTTTTTTTTTTTTTATTATAATTATTTTACTTTTTAGGAAGTTATATTTTCTTTGTCAAATTATATCCTACATATCTTGTTTTTATTCATAGTGTTTTTAACTCCAAATAAGTTTATTAATTTCCTAGATATCTCAACAACTCCAAATCAGAAATAAAACTGTGTATTGATTTCTAGTGATTAAAAGGAAAAATTAATACATACAACAACTCCTCACAAACCATCCCTTTCTTTTTCTATTTTTCCAAAGGTTAAAAAACTTTTTCCAGCCTATTTTAATCACATGCCTAGAAAATTTAATTACCTTTTAAAAAATTCCTTAAGTTTTATTTGTTTTTAAGCAGAATTATTTTTGTTTCCTTCTATGAATAAATTAAATTTATACTTATCCATTGTTCTTTTGCTATCATAAATTTCAAGGCCGTTAAATCTTATCTCAAATCATTTATTAGTTGTGTTCTGTTTAGTATACTATTTTGCTGTACTGGGATTTTGATCTTGACACATTTTCTTAAAGTTACACAGCAAGTCTTTGAATATCTCAAAAAAAATATTCTATTGGAATTATGTGAAAATGCTATTGCTGTTATTATAGAATTCTCAATTTTATCCTGGGGGAGTAATTGACAATGAGGGACAAAGGGGCTTAGACCTGAGGTTGTGTCTGAGCAGAGCAAGGGGAGCAACTGCTGACAGCTGCACAGGCAGCTAACTGGTGCATCAAAGACAGCTCCAAACTCTGTGTGCAGCCAACATGAGCTGACAGCCCACATGGATCCCACTCGCATCAGCACTCCTTCCCACTGGAGTAAGGGTCCTGGTACTGGGAGAGGGGGAAAAAAAAACACTTCAAGGGAACAAAGCCAGCTCAAGCCTGACCCTCATGTCTTCTGCTCCAGCAACTTGGAATCAGGCCCTGCCACTAATAGGGTGATGATGGCCACTGAGAAGAGGGGAAATCCACCTTACACCTGACTCCATCTCTAGCCCCTTCATCTCCAGCCCCACTCCTTACCAAGTGATAGCTGCCAGCACACACTGAGGAAGGATGTGCCTGGTATCCATGTCAAATCCAGCTCTCCCACCAAAGGCAGGATGTTGCCACATAAGAACAGTGCTTGCTTCAAGACTTAATAGGTAATCATTTCACCTAAATTCATAGGGGCAGAGAAAGTTAAACAAAACGAAATGGCAAAGGAACTGGTCTCAATTAAAAGAACTGAAAAAATAAATAATGAAACAAATAAGCAATAAACTACATAAAGAATTCAAAGCATGCTAATAAGAATGTTAAATGAATTAGAGAAAAAAAGCAGATGAAAACAGTGAGAATTTTAAAAAGGAAATAGAAAGCATAAAAATGAACCAGTCAGAACTAAAGAATACAATAGTTGAAATGAAAAACATACTAGAAGACATTAATAGCAGACTAGGTGATAAACAGAAGTGCTCTGGAAAACAGAGTAAAGGAAATCACCCAATTATAACAGCAAAAAAGAAAAAAAAAAAAAAATGAAGACATTTCTGGAATAACATGAAGCATACCAACATTTGCATTATAGGAGTCCCAGAAGGAGAAGAAAGAGAGAAGGGGATCAAAAATGTATTTGAAGAAATTATAGCTGAAATTTTCCCAAACATGATGGAGGAAACAGATATCCAGATACAGAAAGCACAGAGGGTCCCCAAAGAAGAATAACCCAAACAACCTACACAAAGACATATCATAATTAAAATGGAAAAAGGTTAAAAAGAGAATTCTAAAGGAAGCAAGAAAAAAGCAAATAATCTTATACAAAAGAATCCCCATAAAGTTATCAGCTGATTTTTCTGCAGAAACTTTGCAGGCCAGAAGGAGTGGAATGATATATTCAAACTGCTAGAAAGGAAAATCTGCAACCCAGGATACCCAGCGAGAGTATAATTACCATATCAAACATGGTTTTAAAGTATACATGAACCTCAATGTTCATTGCTGA
This sequence comes from Balaenoptera acutorostrata, assembly GCF_949987535.1. Taxonomy (NCBI): domain Eukaryota; kingdom Metazoa; phylum Chordata; class Mammalia; order Artiodactyla; family Balaenopteridae; genus Balaenoptera; species Balaenoptera acutorostrata. Next base: position 52,212,669 of record NC_080081.1, read on the forward strand.
ACTGTTTACAAGAGCCAAGACATGGAAGCAATCAACAGATGAATGGATGAAGAAAATGTGGTACATATATACAATGGAATATTACTCAGCCACTAAAAAGAATGAAATAATGTCATTGCAGCAATATGGATGGACCTGGAGATTATCAGGCTAAGTGAAGTAAGTCAGACAGAGAAAGCTAAATATCACATGATATTGCTTACATATGGAATATTTTTTTTAAAAAAATGATACAAATGAACTTATTTACAAAACTCACAGTCTTGAAGAACAGACTTATCATTACCATAGGGGATGGGGAAGGGAGGAGAGGAGGGATAGATTGGGAGTTTGGGATTGACCTGTACACATTGCTATATTTAAAATAAAATGCCTTTCCATAAAAAAGATTATCATTTAGAATAGAAGGAAAGATAAAGAACTCTTCAGACAAGCACAAAGTAAAAGATTTTTTCAACACTAAACCTACCCTAAAATAAGTTTTAAAGTGTTTTCTCTAAGTGGAAAATAAGTAAAAATCTATAGGAAGGAGAAAAATCTCACTAGGAAAGGCAAATATATATAAGGACTAAGGATCAAGCACTTAAATAAGCCAGTACAAAGATTAAAAGACAAAAAACAACAACAACAACAACAAAACAAAACTGTAAAAACAACTATAACTACAATAAACAGTTAAGAGATAAACATAAGTATGTGAAATATGACACCAAAAAGACAAAACATGGGGAAGGAGGATAAAAATGTTGATCTATTAGAATATGTTTGAATTTAATAACTCTCAGTTTAAAACAAGTATACATAGTTATAGGTAAATATATATGAACCCCGTGGTAACCACAAATTAAAAACCTACAATAGATACACAAAAACTAAAAAGAACACAAGCATAATACTAAAGAAATCATCAAACAAAAAGGAAAGAAGCCAAAAGAAGAAAAAAGAACATAGAACTACAAAAACATCCAGAAAACAAGTAATAAAATGGCAATAAGCACATACCTATCAATAACTACTTTAAATGTCAATGGACTAAATGCTCCAACCAAAAGATATAGGGTGGCTGACTGGATTTAAAAAAAATAAAATAAAATAAAATAAGACCCAGCTATATGGTGCCTACAAGAGACTAATTTTAGAGCTAAAGACACCCACAAACTGAAAATTAGGGGATGGATAAATACATTTCATGCAAAAGGAAACAACAAGAAAGCTGAAGTAGCAATACTCATATCAGGCAGAATGCCTTCAAAACAAGGGCCCTAACCAAAGACAAGGAAAGGCATTATATAATGATAAAGGGATCAATACAAGAAACGGATATTATACCCATTAACATATATGGACCCAATACAGGAGCCCCTAAATATATAAAGCAAATACTAACAGTCATAAAGGGAGAAATTAGCAGTAAAATAATAACAGTAGGAGATTTTAACAACCCACTTACAACAATAGACAGTTCATCCAGACAGAAAATCAATAAGGCAATACTGGTTTTATGACACAATAGACCATTTGGACTTAATAGAAATCCATAGGACTTTACATCCCAAAACATCAGAATACATATTCTTTTCAAATGCACATGGAATGTTCTCTAAGGTAGATCATATGCTAGACCACAAAACAAGTCTCAACGAATTTAAGAGGATAGAAATTATCAAGTATTTTGTCAGATCACAATGGTATGAAACTAGAATCAATCACAGGAAGAAAAATGGGAAAAGAAAAAAAAGTTGGTGAGTAAACAACATGCTACTAAAAAACAAATGGCTTAATGAAGAAATCAAAAAAGAGATCAGAAAATACCTGAAGACAAATGAAAATGCAAACACAACTCTCCAAAATCTATGGAATGCAGCAAAACTAGTTCTAAGAGGGAAGTTTATACCAAGTTTATACAAGCCTTCCTCTAGAAACAAAAAAAGACTAAAAAACAACCTAACCTACCTCCTAAAGTAATTAGGAAAAAAAAGAGCCAAAATTCAGCAGAAGGAAGGAAATAAAATATTAGAGAGGAAATAAATAAAATAGGGAATAAAAAGAAAAAGGAATAGAAAAGATCCATGAAAAAATGAGTTTTTTTAAGATAAACAAAATTGATAAACTTTTAGCCAGACTCACTAAGAAGAAAATAGTGAGGACCCAAATAAACAAAATATGAAATGAAAGAGGAGAAATATATAACAACATTCCACAGAGCTACAAGAAAAAAGCATAAGAGAATACCCCAAATAGGTATATGCCAAAAAATTGGAAAACCTAAGATAAATGGACAAATTTCTAGAAACATATAACTTGCAAAGACAGAATCAAGAAGATATAGACAATTTGAACAGACATATTACTAGTAGTGCAATTGAATTTGTAATGAAAAAAAAAAAAAATCCAACAAACAAAAGGCCAAGTCCAAGACAGCTTCACAGGGGAATTTTACGAAACATATAAAGAAGAGTTAATTCTTATCCTTCACAAACTATTCCAAAAAGTTGAGGACAGAACACACCCAAATTAATTCTATGAAGCCATGATTACCCTGATATCAAAACCAGATAATGAGATTATAAAAATAAATGACAGACCAATATCTTGGATGAATATAGATGCAAAATTTCTCAACAAAATATTAGCAAACTGAATCCAACAATATATAAAAAGGATCATACACCATGATCAAGTTGGATTTATTCCAGAGACACAAGGATTTTCAATATTTGCAAACCAATCAGTGTGATACACCACTTTAACAAAAGAAAGAATAAAAATCTCATGATCATTTCAATAGAGGCAGAAAAAGCATTTGACATCAATTCATGATAAAAACTCTCATCAACGTTTATATGGAGAGAACATATTTCAACATAATAAAGGCAAAGGCAATTTATGACAAACCCACAGTTAACATCATACTCAACAATAAAAATCTGAAAGTCTTTCTTTTAAATTCAGTAACAAGACAAGGATGTCCCCTTTTGCCACTTCTATTACACATAGTATGAGAAGTCCTTGTCAGAGCAATTGGATGAGAAAAAGAAATAAAAAGAATCCACATTGGAAGCTAAGAATTTAAACTTTCAGGTGACAGGATACTCTATATAGAAAACCCTTAACTGTTGAGCAGAAAACTCTTAGTCCTAATAAATGAAATCAGTAAAGTTCTAGGATACAAGATTAATATACAGAAAACTGTTGCTTGTCTATACACTAATAATAAATTATCAGAAAGAGAAAGAAAAAAATTAAAATCATATCAAAAAGAATAAAATACCTAGGAATAAACTTAACTAAGGAGGTGACACACCAAACTCTGAAAACTATAAAATATTAATGAAGGAGGTTGAAGATGATAATAAAGACATGGAAAGATATCCTGTGCTCTTGAATTTGAAGAATTGATATTGTTACAATGGCCATACTACAATCTGCAGATTCAATGCAATTTCTTACAAAATACCCATGACATTTTTCACAGAACTAGAACAAATAATCTTAAAATTTAGATGGAGCTATAAAAGACCCAGAATTTCCAAAGCAATCTTGAGAAAAAAGAAGAAAGCTGGAGGTATCACCCTCCCTGACTTCAGACTATACTTCAAAGCTAAAGTAATCCAAACAGTATAATACTGGCCCAAAAAACAGATGTATAGATCAGTGGAAAGTAATAGAGAGCCCAGAAATAAACCCACACACCTGTGGTCAGTTAATCTACAACAAAGTTAATCTACAAGAATATATAATGGAGAAAAGATAGTCTCACCAATATCTTGTGCTGGGAAATCTGGACACATACATGTAAAGGAATGAGGTTAGAACATTTACTCACACCATATACAAAAGACAATTCAAAATAGATTAAAGACCTACATGTAAGACATTAAACCATAAAACTCCTACAAGAGAACATACGTAGAGCACTCTTTGACATTAATTGTAGAAATAATTTTTTTGGATCTATCTATCTCCTAAGGAAAAAGAACCAAAAGTACAAATTAACAAATGGAACTTAATTAAACTTAAAAGCTTTTGCACAGCAAAGGAAAACATCCAGAAAACTATAAGACAACCTACAGTATGGGGGAAAATATTTGCAAACTATATGACTGACAAAATGTTGAGATCCAAAATATAAAAATAGCTTATACAACTCAATATCAAAAAAATAAACAATCCAATCAAAAAATGGGAAAAAGACCTGAATAGACATCTTTCCAAAGAAGACATACAGATAGCTAACAAGCACATGAAAAGATACTCAAAATCACTAATTACTAGAGAATGCAACTCAAAATAAAAATAGGTATCACCTCACACCTGTCAGATGGCTATCAGCAAAAAGACCAGAAATAGCAAATGTTGGTGAGGATGTGGAGAAAAGGAAACCCTTCTATACTGTTGGTGGGAATGTGAATTGGTGCAGCCACCATGGTAAACATTATGGAGGCTCCTCAAAAAACTAAAAATGGAACTACCACATGATCCATCCAGCAATTCCACTCCTGGGTATATATTTGGAAAAAAAGGAAAGCATAAATTTGAAAAGCTACATGCACCCCAACATTCATAGCAGCTCTATTTACAATAGCTAAGATATGTAAGTAACCCAAGTGTATATCACCAAACAGATAAAGAAGATGTGCTATCTATCTATCTATCTATCTATCTATCTATCTACCTACCTACCTACATAGATAAAATGGAATATTACTCAGCCATAAAAAAAAGAAATTCTGCCATTTGCAGCCATGTGGCTGTTCCTAGACAATATGCTTAGTGAAATAAGTCAGACAGAAAAAGAATAATATTCTATGTTATCACTTATATGTGGAATCTAAAAATAAAACAAACGAATGCATAGCAAAATAGAAACAGACATAGAAAACCAACTAATGGTTACCAGAAGGGAGAGGGAAGGAGGGAGGGGCAAGATAGGTGTATGGGATTAAGAGACACAAATTACTATGTATAAAACAGATAAACAACAAGGATATATTGTATAGCACCAGGAATTATAGCCATTATTCTGTAATTATTTTTAATAGATTCTAATCTATAAAAATACTAAATCACTATGTTGTACACATGAAACTAATATAATATTGCAAATCAACTATACTTCAATTAAAAAAAAAAAAAAAGAAACATGACCTTTGAGTTAAAACATGATAAAAACTACAAAACTTTTTTAAAAGTAAAAGATATTTTTATATTTGAGGATACAAAACAGTAGGGATTTCTCAGTTGTTTTTCAAACATGTGGGTCTCAATGGTTATGTGATCCATTTGTTTCTGACTTATTTACACTTAACTCACTGTAGTGCTATTTTTTAAAAAAAAAATTACTTGTCTAAGAAAAAAAGTAATGTAATATCTTTGTATGTTGAAGAATGTAGCCCAAAGGTACAAACTTCCAGTTATAAGATAAATAGGGACTAAAGATATAAATAATATACAACGTGGTATGTGTAATTAGCTCTGCTGTAAGCTATAGATGAAGATTGTTATGGTAAATCACAAGGAAAATATTTTTTTCTTTTTTTTTTTGTCTATATAAGAAAATGGATGTTCACTAAACTTGTAGTGGTAATCATTTAATGATGCATGTAGGTCAAGTCATTATACTGTATAACTTAAAGGTATACTGTGTTGTATGTCAATTATATCTCAATGAAAGTGATGAAAATAAAATTTTAAAGCCATCACAGAAAAAAGATTAAACAAAATAATGCAAAAGGTACAAAACAGCAGGATAAATAAAGCACAAGCACACATCAGAGATGTCCAAGAATTCCAGGTACAAGTGTCAAGATTCTTTATGTTACAGGAAATGTGTCATCTTTGGATCATAACACGTATAAAATATTTTAGAGTCAGGAAATCCTCAGGCTCATCTGAGGAGAGGTCTTTTATATTTCTTTGGTCATGTAACCTGTATCAGGCTGCTAGATTAGGATCAATAGCAGAAACCAAGAGAATATAATAGAAACCACATGCAAACTGTCAATCTATATATTTTCTGTAAACAATGTTGATAAGTTGGTACAGGCTGTCCCTTTGTTTTGGACAGTGGAATATATATATATATATATATATATATATATATATATATATATATATATATATTATTGAAGTATAGTTGATTTAAAATTTGATTTAAAATGTTGTGTTAGTTTCTGCTGTATAACAAAGTGATTCAGATAGATATAAATTATATATATATATATATATATATATAAATATATACATTCTTTTTTATATTCTTTTCTATTATGGTTTATCACAGGATATTGAATATAGTTCCCATGCCATAGAGAAGGGCCTTGTTGTTTATCTATTCTATGTATAATAGTTTGCATCTGCTAACCTCAAACTCCCACTCCACCTCTCCCCCTCCCCCTTGGCAACCACAAGTCTGTTCTCTATGTCTGTGAGTCTGTTTCTGTTTCATGGATAAAGTTCATTTGTGTCATATTTTAGATTCCACACTAAGTGATATCATATGGTATTTGTCTTTCTCTTTCTGACTTACTTCACTTAGTATGATAATCTCTAGTTCCATTCATGTTTCTGCAAATGACTTTACTTCATTCATTTTTTATGGCTGACTAATATTCCATTGTATATATGTACCATATCTTCTTTATCTATTCATCTGTTGATGGACATTTAGGTTGTTTCCATGTCTTTGCTATTGTGAATAGTGCTGCTATGAATGTAGGTGTACACGTATGTTTTGAGTTATAGTTTTGTCCAGATATATGCCTAGGAGTGGGATTGCTGGATCATATGGCAACTCTATTTTTAGTTTTTTTGAGGAACCTCCATACGGTTTACTTTAGTGGCTTCACCAAGTTACATTCCCACCAACAGTGTAGGAGGATTCCCTTTTCTCCACACCCTTTCCAGCATTTGTTATTTGTAGACTTTTTAATGATGGCCATTCTAACTGCTGTGAGGTGATGCCTCACTGTAGTTTTGATTTGCATTTCTCTAATAATTAGTGATGCTGAGCGTCTTTTCATGACCATCTGCATGTCTTCTTTGGAGAAATGTCTATTTATGTCTTCTGCCCATTTTTTGATTGGGCTGTTTGCTTTCTGTTGTTGAGTTGTATGAGCTGTTTTTATTTGGAAATTAAATCTTTTTTGTGGATGTTGGAATATATTAATCAATATTTAGTGATTCAACTTTGGCTAAGCATCTGTTAGTGTTATGACTTCAAGCATCCCTGCATATAAACACATATTTTATCAGACCAGCTGAGCCTTACCCTGTACTTACAGAGAGAAGAATTATGTGAACATATTGGCAACATGACATCTCTCAAGTGGGGGACATAGGCATATCCACTCAAAGCTCACAGGAAGTGTTCTGATGTTGTCTTGTCTAGGAGTTTTAATTCTGTATTATTACAAATAAGCCATAACTTCATCATCACTTTTAACTAAATCAAATATTATATATTTTCTAGATTACAAATGTCATATGGAATGGAAAATATATGTTCTTCTTCTATCCTAATCTTCATTTGTTTATGGAATTCTACTATAAATGACTTTAAACAAACGGGCTTAAATATTTAACAGAGGTCTCATAAGGAAATAATTGGTAAATGAAATAGCAAAATGCTAGGTATCTACAACTATTCTAAATACAAAATAATCTGTATAAAAAGAAGGAAAGGACACTTGAAAACGCCTGTATGTTTGCTGATATTCTAAACCTGAATTATTGGCATGATTAAATAATGATATCAATGAACAAATAGAAGTCCGGTACTAATTATACAGCGACTTAATAATTAATCCAAAAATCCTCAATAGGAAAGCAGAATGGGTTACAGGCTTAATCACTATTTTTTGCCACTGTTGTATAGGATTTAAGGATCATATGAGATAATGTAGATATGTACTACAAGTTTTGCTTACCACATAGTACATTTAAATAAATGGTAACTATTATTAAAATATTGGAGAAAAAATTCCAAATTCAGAAGATATTCCTGCATTGGGAACATAGAAAGCATGCCTTTATGCAAAGATGTTCTATAGTGTATTAAGTCGCCAAGTGTGTATAGCAATTAAAAGAACATGAAAATAAAGATTTAATCCTGAGAAGTCCTCAATATGGTACGGAAAGTATAACAGTTAAACAAAGGAGTTATTGTAGAAGTTAGAAAGCTAAAAAATGATCAGTAGTGTGAAATTACACACAGATTAAAGGCAGGTATTTTTAAGAATGACATAGTAATCTGCAAGTTCAAATCTGGCCAGGAATCACAGAAAGTTAGGGTGTTCTATTACTTACAATTTATTTGACTATTCTTGGTTTTCTTTCCAACTCAAGAAATCACACTGAAAAAACATATTATTGTGTTATACAGTATTTTCAGTGAAGATATCTAAAAATAATTAAAAACAATATTTGGTTTAAAAACATAGTTCTGGGTGCTTTAATATAGAAAAATAGTTTGTGATAATTTTCATCCATTAAATTTCTGCTTAATAAATGTCAGCCTTGGTATTTTCATATAATATGCCTGTGCTGTACTCTTTTCCACTTATTAAAATCAAAGAGCTGTGGCATGCTTATCAGGAACAAAATGGTCTACCTACAAATATCATTGGTTTTGGCTTCCTGAAGAAACTCCTGTCCATTCATAATTACTGGGGAATTTCCCCTCTCAAATGGGAAATCTTTCCTGAAAATACCATTGCTAACACATATAAAGAAAAATTACTTTTGCCTAATTATATCAATTTTTGGAAATGAAAGTCAAAGCCTCACACAAGTAGCAAATAAAAGTTATTTCAGTTTAAGAACAAAATATAAGTTGCTAACTTTTAAAAAAAGAAAGGAGAAGTGTAGCAGACCAATCAAGTTTAGGAAATTTTATGACATGTCAGCTTATTAGTTATTTTAAAATTGCATTGTATTGCAATTATTGATGTGATCAGACTTTTAAAAATATACAAATGTTTCCAGAAAGTTTGAAAATAGAGTTATATAAATCTACTTAATACATATTGGTGTTAACCATATATCAATATTTGTATTTTATAGCCATAGAGTGTAAGGGACATATCATGTCCTTAAATCCTTAAGTTCTTCAAGTGTTAGATAATAAGTATATAGTGAACTTTGTAAGACATCAATATTTAGTAACAGTATATAGAATTTCAAATATGTTAACATGCTTGGAAAACACTGAGGAGTTAATATGTGAGAACAAAGACTAATCATATGTGACAAAGTTCTTTCTAATTTTGTTTTTACTATGTTAAATGTAATAATTCTGTCAGAAATGGAATGATGTTATGTTCACATCAGCACATAAAGTGGCCTTTGGGCAATATCATTGATTTGAAATTTATCAGAAGTATGAATCATGATCTCCAGTTACTTTCCTTATAGCATAATACAGCAACAATGTGTGGTTTTTATTTTTTTATCACTAACTGTAGGAGCAGACACAATAACACCGGATGACATACTCTGCTGTTGGTATTGCTGCTTTCAGTGGCAGAAGTGCATTATGAGTACTGAGTGTGACCATTTAAAAAGTTGTATCTGAATTAAATATCTTTACATTATCTTAACTATATCTTTACACTATCTTATCCATCTTGACAATGGGAGGAAGCATTTAAGCAAATGTCTTCATTAAGACAACTACACATTTTTGCCTTCTACTTATTAAAAATAAACTACCAGAAGATAAAATATGTTTTCATTGTCTTCTAAGATTATGGCTTATTAAGTAAAATGAAATTAAGTATATGTAGACATGTTACTGAGCTTGATGCACTCTACCTATTTTATTTAAATAAAGAAATTACAGGAATAGAAATAACTCTCTAACTGATCCTAGTATTATTATTGTCTGTTTTGATCTTAGAAAAACTTAAGCTATGAATTATTTTCATAATAACCATTTTGACAAGTATCTGGACTTATTCTAAGAAGGAAAATGCATCATTTTGGGTATACGATTGTTTGTTTAAAATGTACAAGAGAGGAGAAAACTAGTACATACTGAGTAGTTCTTATATGTCAGGAATTCTAAAATCTTTTAAAGAGACCAGGTATTCTTAACTTTACTGTGTGCATTGGCAAATGTAATTCACGATGACATTCTGGGGAACTGGAAATGACATGCTGAAGAACTAAGAAAATCTCACCAGCTTTGCAAGCTTCCTTACTCTTAGCCATCATTTCTTTTTAAATAATGAAATAACCATTATCAATCAAATATTTTATAAAATATATTTTTTCATAAAATATTTTGATAAGAATTTTTACAGAAATAAACAAATAACTCTGTTTATCTAAAATTCAATTGAGATAAATCCCAAATTTAGGGTTAATGATATTGACCTTTTTGCTTCACACAGCAAGATCCTTCATTTAAAGTACATAGGTTAGATTTTTCTGATTTTTCTATTATTGATTTTCAAAAAGATAAAGGCAAACTTCCTTTTTCTTCAAAAATATCATTGCTACTCCTAGCTAAATGTGTTTCTATGTAAAATAATGACAAAATTTTCACATTTATTCTAAAATTATCTTCAAATGGTATTTTAATTTTTTTTTGATATAGATAGATTTTTAAGGAGACAATTTACTCTTTCGAAGTTACCTTGATAAGCAAGGTGCAATGAATGGTATAATATTTCCAGGTAAAGAGAAGATAATTCTATCAGTTTCTTTCAATAGGACTTCAGAATTAGCCTTATATGTTTTCTTAGAAATACAATCAAGAACTGATAATATAATCCTCAACCAAATATTAGCAACTTGAATCGAACAATGTTCAAAAGAGAATTATGCATCATGATTAAGTGGAATCGCTCCCATGTAGGCAAGACTGGTTCAACATTTGAAAATTAATGTAATCCATCACATCAACAAACTAAAAAAAAATCACAAGATCATATCAATAGATGCAGAAAAAAACATTTGACAAAATTCAACACCAATTGATGATAAAATTTATTGGTAGACTAGGAATAGAGGGAGTAATTCTCAAATTGATAAAGAATATCTACAAAAAATTACAGCCATCATTATAATTAATGGTGAGAACTGTGAAGCTTTCCCACTAAGATCACACACAAGGCAAGAATGCCCCCTCTTGCCACTTCTTTTCAATATTTTACTGGAAATTCTAGCTTATGCAATCATACAAGAGGAAATAAAGAGTATACAGGTTGGAAAGAAGTCTTTGTTCACAGATGACATGATCATCTCTGTAGAAAAATTTTAAAAATCACCAAAAAATTCCTGAAACAAATATATATTTATAACAAGGTGCAAGACACCAGGTTAAAATATAAAAGTCTTTCCTATATACCAACAATAAACAAATGGATCTTGAAATTAAAAACGCAATACTAATACTATTTACTTTAACACCCTCATTACAGAAATGTTAAAGTGTAAATCTGATAAAATAAGTGCACAATCTATATGAGAAAATCTACAAACCCCAGATGAATAAAATCAAAGAACTAAACAAATGAAGAGATATTCCATGTTCATTGAAGACTAGTACTGTATCATCAAGATGTCAGTTCTTCCCACCCTGATCTATAGATTCAAGGCAATTCCAATCAAAATGCCAGGAAGTTATTTGATGTAGTTTGACAAATTTATCCTAAAGTTTCTGTAGGGAGGCAAAAGACCCATTATAGCCAACACAATATTGAAGGAGAAGAACAATATTGGAGCACTTATGCTACCTGACTTCAAATCTTACTATAAAAGCTACAATAACCAAGATAGTGAGGTATTGGTAAAAGAATAAATAACTAGATCAATGGAACAGAAAAGAGTGCCCAGATATAGACCCACACAAACTGGTATTTGACCAAGTAGTAAAGGCAATACAATGGAGCATTGTAGTGTAGTATTTTCAATAATTGGTGCTGTAATAACTAAATATCCACATACAAAAAAAAAAAAAAAATGAATGTAGATACAGACCATTCACCCTTTTCAAAAATAAATTTAAAGTGGGTCATACACCTAAATGTAAAATACAAACTATAAAACTCCTTGAAAATACATAGGACAAAGCCTAGATGATCTTGAATATGGTGATGACTTTTCAAATACGACACCAAAGGCACAATCCATGAAGGAAATAATTAATAAGCTGATCCTCATTAAAGTTAAAAACTTCTACTCTGAAAAAGACAGGGTCAAGAGAATTAGAAGAAAAGCCACATTGGGAAAAATATTTCTAAATGACACACCTGATAAAGGACTGTTACATAAAATATACAAAGAACTTTTAAAACCCAACAAGAAAACCGACAACCTGATTTAAAAATGGGTGAAATACCTTAACAGACACCTTACTCATGAAGAAAAGCAGATGATAAATAAGCATATGAAAAGATGCTCCATATTATATGTCATGAAGGAAATACAAATTACAATGAGATAACACTCACTCCTATTAAAATGTCCAAAATTTGGAACACTGACAACACCAAACACTGGAAAGGATATGAAGCAGCAGGAAATTTCACTCATTGGTGGGCATGTAAAATGGTACACCAACTCTGGAAGAATGTTTGGTGGTTTCTTACAAAACTAAATATCCCCTTACTATATAATTCAGCAACTCAGTTCCTTGGTATTTAACCAAAGGATGTGAAAATTTATGTTCACACAAAAACCTGCACATGGTTTTTATTGTTGCTTTATTTATAATTGCCAAAATTTGGAAGCAACCAAGATGTTCTTGTAGGTGAACATCCAGTAAGTGAAAGGTTAAACTATGGTACACACAGGTAATAGATATAGCACTAATAATAGATGAGTTATCAAGCCCTGAAAAGAATGGAGGAATCTTAAATGTATATTACAAGTGAAATAAGCCAATCTGAAAAGGCTACCTACTATATGATTCCAACTATAGTCCAACTAAATTCTGTAAAAGCAAAATTATGCAGAAAGGAGAAAGATCAGTGGTTCACACGGGTGGATGGGGGTGGTGGTAAGGAGGGACAAATAGGCAGAGCAAAAAAGTACTTTGTGTGATACTATAATGGTGGATTCATATCACGGTACATTTGTCCACAACCATAGAATGTAAAATGCCAAGAGTGAACCCTAATGTAAGCTATGGACTTTGGAAGATAATGATGTTTCAATGTAGGTTCATCAATTATAATGAATGTACCACTCTGGTGGGAGATGCTGATAATGGGGGAGGCTATGCATTATGTGAGCAAGGGTTATATGGGAATTCTTTACACCTTCTATGAATTTTGCTATAAACCTAAAAATGCTCTACAAAAATAGAGTGTTAAAAAAAAAAGATTTCTCTAGGAGGTATGTCAAAAAAGATCTTGCTGTGATTTATGTCATAGAGTGTTCTGCCTATGTTTTCCTCTAAGAGTTTGATGATGTCTGGACTTACGTTTAGGTCTTGAATCCATTTTGAGTTTATTTTTGTGTATGGTGTTAGGGAGTTTTCTAATTTCATTCTTTTACATGTAGCTGTCCAGTTTTCCTAGCACCACTTATTGAAGAGACTGTCTTTTCTCCATTGTATATTCCTGGCTCCATTATCAAAGATAAGGTGACCATATGTGTATGGGTTTATCTCTGGGCTTTCTATCCTGTTCCATTGATCTATATTTCTGTTTTTGAGACAGTACCATACTGTCTTGATTACTGTAGCTTTGTAGTATAGTCTGAAGTAGGGAGCCTGATTCATCCAGCTCCGTTTTTCTTTCTCAAGATTGCTTTAGCTATTATTTTGTGTTTCCATACATATTGTGGACTTTTTTGTTCTAGTTCTGTGAAAACTGCCAGTGGTAGTTTGATAGGGATTGCACTGAATCTGTAGATTGCTTTGGGTAGTATAGTCATTTTCACAATGTTGATTCTTCCAATCCAAGAACATGGTATATCTCTCTATCTATTTGTATCATCTTTAATTTATTTCATCAGTGTCTTATAATTTTCTGTATACAGGTCTTCTGTCTCCTTAGGTAGGTTTATTCTTAGATATTTTATTATTTTTGTTGCAATGGTAAATGGGAGTGTTTTCTTAATTTCACTTTCAGATTTTTCATCATTAGTGAATAGGAATGCAAGAGATTTCTGTGCATTAATTTTGTATCCTGCTACTTTACCAAATTCATTGATTAGCTCTAGTAGTTTTCTGGTAGCAACTTTAGGATTCTCTATGTATACTATCATGATATCTGCAAACAGTGACAGATTTACTTCTTCTTTTCCTATTTGGATTCCTTTTATTTCTTTTTCTTCTGTGATTGTTGTGGCTAAAACTTCCAAAACTATGTTGAATAATATTGGTGAGAGTGGGCAACCTTGTCTTTTTCCTGATCTTAGTGGAAATGCTTTCAGTTTTTCAGCACTGGGGACGATGTTGGCTGTGGGTTTGTCATATATGGCCTTTATTATGTTGAAGAAAGTTCCCTCTATGCCTACTTTCTGGAGGGTTTTTAATCATAAATCCGTGGTGAATTTTGTGAAAAGCTTTCTCTGCATCTATTGAGATGATTATATGGTTTTTCTCCTTCAATTTTTTAATATGGTGTATCATATTGATTGATAAAAACAAAAATAAACAAATGTGACCAAATGAAGCTTAAACGCTTTTGCAAAGCAAAGGAAACCATAAACAAGATGAAAAGACCACCCTTCGAATGGGGGAAAATATTTGCAAATGAAGCAATTGGCAAAGGCTTAATCTCCAAAATTTACAAGGAGCTCAGGCAGCTCAATATCAAAAAAAAAAAAAAAAAAAAAAAAAAAAAAAACCAATCCAAAAATGGGCAGAAGACCTAAATAGACATTTCTCCAAAGAAGATATACAGATTGCCAACAAACACATGAATGAATGCTCAACATCATTAATCATTACAGACATGCTAATCAAAACTACAATGAAATATCATCTCACGCCAGGCAGAATGGCCATCATCCAAAAATCTAGAAACAATAAATGCTGGAGAGGGTGTGGAGAAAAAGGAACCCTCTTGCACTCTTGGTTGGAATGTAAATTGATACAGCCGCTATGGAGAACAGTATGGAGGTTCCTTTAAAAAGTGAAAATAGAACTACCATATGACCCAGCAATCCCACTACTGGGCATATACCCTGAGAAAACCATCATTCAGAAAGAGTCATGTACCAAAATGTTCATTGCAGCTCTATTTACAATAGCCAAGACATGGAAGCCACCTAAGTGTCCATCAACAGATGAATGGATAAAGAAGATGTGGCACATATATACAATGGAATATCACTCCACCATAAAAAGAAACGAAATGGAGTTATTTGTAGTGAGGTGGATGGACCTTGAGTCTGTCCTACAGAGTGAAGTAAGTCAGAAAGAGAAAAACAAAAAACATATGCTAGCACATATATATGGAATCTAAAAAAAAAAAAAAAAGAAAAATGGTCATGAAGAACCTAGGGGCAAGACGGAATAAAGACAAAGACCTACTAGAGAATGGACTTGAGGATACAGGGAGGGGGAAGGGTAAGCTGTGACAAAGTGAGAGAGTGGCATGGACATATATACACTACCAAATGTAAAATAGATAGCTAGTGGGAAGCAAACACATAGCACAGGGAGATCAGCTTGGTGCTTTGTGACCAGCTAGAAGGGTGGGATAGGGAGAGTGAGAGGGAGGGAGACGCAAGAGGGAAGAGATATGCGGACATATGTATATGTATAACTGATACACTTTGTTATAAATTAGAAACTAACACACCATTGTAAAGCAATTATACTCCAATAAAGATGTTAAAAAAAATTCTAAAGAAAAAAAAAAAAAAAAAAAGAATTGAGGATACATTCTGAGTGCTTCTCCATGAGATCATTCCTAAAGTTATGGAAAGAGAAGGTAAAATTACTAGCATTTATTGAAGATCAGTTCTCATGTAGTGAATATAAATTAATTATAATACTTATATAAAATTAGGCTTTTTAATTGTATCATTCATTTGTTTAATTATGTTGTCTTCTTATGAGAATACCATTTCTGAACAGGAACACCTTTAGATAAACAGAATTGGAAAAAGGATAATACCTTATTTTTAATCTCTGATAAGGTTTTTATTTCCCCTTTTCCTATGCAGAATCTATGATTCTTAAGGAGTTTATCTAATGGGTGTGGGGAGAACATGTTTTTAAAATAAACTTTCTATTGTATATGTCAATAAATGCAACTAACAAATATTCAGCTTAAGGTTTTCTGTATTATAGTTTTATAGATTGCTAGTCTTATTTCCTCTGTCTCTGAACATGAGAAGGTGCTTAAAACATTATAAAGAGACAAAAAATATCACAGCTAATAATCAAGACCAAACAGGAAGAATGATCAGCATCATTGAAAGCTAAATTTCTAAAGCAAGCATCATGTAAATGGAAGTATGATTTTTCCCCATTCTGTTGATAAAGGATTTTTTTCTAACTCTGCCAGAATGTAAGGGTAAAATGTGTGTAGGCAAAAGACCTATAAATGAAATTAAAGCTGTGTAAAAAAAAAATCTTTCTTCTTAGATAGACTTATTCTCATATGATATGCTAATATGTAACTCTAGTGTCATACAATAGCTTGTATTACAGAGAATAACATATAAGTTGTCATTTTCATTTTCACGTGGAGGGGTGTTATATTCTAATAATATACAAATATGAGAAGGGTACCTAGTCTCTTTTATTCATATGTTTTAATGCACCTAATTTCTCAATCCACATGATGTATATTTAAGAGATGTATTTTCATTTAAGAGAAAATAATTTTTATGTAATTAAATTCAAAGAAAGTTAAAACTCTGCTCTAGCCTTAGATCATCATATGAGTGATGTTATGTAGCAATTTTTCTTAATGAATAGATATATTCTTGAACTACTAAGCAAAGCAAAGAAGTTCAAATGGTAAATTAAACATGTGTTTCCTCTGATGTTCATAAGTTGTCCATATCCATGTAATTTGATGGAACAATGTATAAGAAAAAGGTAAGAGTGTAGCCTAGTTTATCTGTTGCTTGAAAAATGAACAAATCATAGGCAAGTGTCTTTCCAGTTTAAGTCTGAAATATGAGTGTTATTGGGTCTAAGAGTAAGTTGACAGGCAGAATCTTCTCCCTCGGAGCTCACTGGTAGAGCTCTAACAGGATGAAAAAATGTGCCAGAACGAACTAAAATAAAACTCCAATGGTGCCTATAGTATAGGAGAAATAAATTTAAATATACATTTGAAGTTGAAGAATGCAACCAAATCACACACAGCATGATCTTCTTCACTGGGCTGAAATGCTTTGTGAAACTAAGATCAAAGGATGCCAGATCATATTGTGAAATTATTTCGTGAAAGCTAGTAAAGAGAAACTAAGTAAATTAAAAATAGGAACATCCTAATGATCACAGTGATGTTTTGAATGTGGATATATAAATCTACATATGACATGAATCAGTGAAAGGGAATATTTTCTATTTGCTTAACAAGATTTCATATTTTTTTTTTAATGTAGTACACTATATTACCATTTGAGTGGTGTTGTCCATTTGTCAAAATTATCTCTGGTTCTATCAATAAATATAGTCTCCCAGTGATTGCTCTCTTATGATATTCACTTTTTAAAACCTTTAAGTTTTTCTGGTCACAGTCACTTCACTTAGTGCTGTGTAGTTGCCTGTGACGAGGTGAGAAAAATGATGAACAGGGTCATTCAGGTATTTGTGGAGACAATTCTGAACACCTGTTGGGAAAACTAGCATATTTTCACATAAAAGGTTTACTAGAGCTGTAACAAAACAGTGGAAGACTAAAGTAAGTCAGTGTACTGTCTAGTGGGGAAGTAATTGAGAAACTACTAATGATGCAGGCTGGTCCTGAAAAATTAGCTGGGTAGTCTCATTCACAGAGCCATAGGGGATTTGCTGTATAATTTGACACACTCAGGTAACAGAATGGGTTCAGTGTGACAAGCAGCCCTCCTGTGGTACTAAACAATCAGTTCACTCACAAATTGACCCAGCTTTCATTTGGAAATACAGAGATCAAATCCCACTTCTGAGGGAAGACTGTGACAAGGGTTAAGACAGATTAGAGGTTTACAATTAAACTATCTGACTATCCACTCAGGGATCAAAAGTCACAGGAGTGATGGTGGCATGGCATTGACAATGCAGAAGAATTGCAGCTCTTCAGATTCGTTAAAATGCAAGCAATATGGGAACCTTGAAATACAATGGTGATATATTTTCCAGAGCACTAATGCCAAATACATAATCACTGTAATATCAGTTTAAATGTAACACATTGTCCTTCACTGGCTGATGTAGCCCGAAGCCTTCTGGTTACACATGTACTTCAGAAAAATCGTTTATGGAATTATGCTTCTTAGAGTGAAGAGTCTGTCTTCTGCCAAGATTGTGGGTGAGCTGGATGTTGTTGATACAGTACACATACATGGAAACTTACTATAATTGTTTGACTATAGGGATCAACTAGAGTTGTATTGAAAGCTTACAATATAGAAAACTCTGGCCCAGCACTGTGTGAAACAACGATACAAATGATAGAGTTATTCTCTATCTGTGCTGTGTATTACAATAACCACTAGCCCCACGGTGCTATTGAACACTTGAAATGTTGCTAGTTTGGCAAAACTGAATTTTTAAGGGAGCTTAATTTAATTTTAATTTTAAATATCTATAAATAGCTAGTGACTACTTCTTTGTACACTGTAGCTCTAGACCATAAAATTAAAACAGCTAGAAATGAGAAACTTATCCGATGGGGAGTCAAACAGCCACCATTTAGCAGGAACTTAAATATAAATATAAATATAAATATAAATATAAATATAAATTTCCATCCTGACCAGAAGCTCAAATTTATTATTATCCAAGTGTTATTTCAGGAGTTCATAAATTCAATCAGAAGCCTAAATACTTCTCATCTTTTGAATGTATCACCCTTAAGATATCCAAGTGTGGCTCTTTATGGACACATGTTTTCTGAAGCTCGAAGAATCAGATCTACATTCAGAACATCTAAGGATGAAGGGAATTGATGAGGTTCTCTTATTTCTTGGCCTTTATATTGGAAAGGAAAATCTTTCTTAGAAGACACTGCACAAACTTGATTTACATTTTATTTATTTTAACAGTCCCCATTGGCACAACTAGCTGCAGAGGTTAAAGGGAACATGACTATCTGACAATTTCAGACTGATTTGTGGGAGATAGGCTCGCCCAACAAGGAAAAAGAGGAAGAATTGTTAAGCAGGGCACCAACGATGGTTTCTAGACATCCTATTAGTCTTGAAGAAAATATCAGCTGGATAGGGGAAATGAAAAAAGAAAACAAAAGAATACAATGTAATATATGCTTCAGTAGAAATATAGAAATATACCAGAGGCCTTTAAAGGTAGGCAATTATGAAAATCAGCTTTTCAGTATTTAGGTAAAGAATTTTAAAAGTCAGAGAGCATGGCTTCTTTACACTGAGGCATATGGTATGTAGTGAGAAGTAGAAAGATATGAATATGAGGGCTTACTAAGAGTTAGAGTGTCTGAAATATGTATGCCAAGATAAAAATTTGCACATCAAACCAGAAATGGTGAGGAAGTGCAGAAAAGTTTTCAGTAGAGAAAGATATTATTAGATTACTTATTGATCACCATATTTAATGTATACCAAAGGGTATAATATGGCAAAGTCTTCTCATGTCCACAAATACCAATAACCCCAACCTGGCACCCTATTCTCCTTCCCAGCCATATTTTACTCCATAGCAATTATCACCTCCTAATATATAATGAGCCATATGCAACATGCTTAAGCCCCCACCCCCTCTGCCAAAACCTCCCTGGCTATTTGTTTTACTCTTTTCTCCCTCACTACTCTACTCAGGACACACTAATCTCCTTTATGATCAATACACATGTCAGCCATCTCCCTCCTTAGAGCATTTGCAGCTGCTGTCCATTCTATTTGAAATGCTCTTTCCCTGGATATTGTATCACTTAATTATTTTCAGGTATTTATCAAGTTTGGCCTGAAGAAAAACCATCTTTAAACAATATATTAAGTGTTATAGCCACTACCCGCCCTGCTTAGCAAATTCTATATACATTCCTAGATTGCTTTTTACATAGTAGTTTTTCTCATTGAACATATATATTTTGGATAATATTCTAGATGTTATACTATATGAAAATTCCATGAGTGCAGGTATTTTGTCTGTTTTGCTCACTGCTAACAAGTGATGCTAACAGTACCCATGTTAAGCATATAGCAGATTCTCTGTAAATATTACTTGAAGGAATATATTCTCATTTCATAACAGCTGTATGCCCGTAACTATCTTTCTCTCACTAATAAGGTCCTTCAGATAGGGAGGTATTTTATTTGTTTATTTCAGGCTTAGCTTTCTGTTATATAAGACCCACACAAATAATTACTATGCGAGTTGTATTGGCAGACACTGCAAACTAGTAATATGTGGGATTATACATGGTACAGCTATGAGCTTCATTTCGCTCTGATAATATGGACTTAAAAGTGAATTATTAACCAATATTTTAAACAAGTATATTTAAGTTTGAACTCTATATATTACATAGTAAATCTAGACCTTCTTTTGCTCATGGTAATAATCAATTAATGTCAATTATTAGTTGCCTAATCTAGAGAAGGCCTATGCTCACTGGTTAAAAATAGCCCCCCTCCCCTACTCACTTTATTCGTTTACATTCTTTGTCTTGCTTTCTCAATATTTTAGTTTGTAACCTCTGATATAAGTACTGGAAAACTTGAGAAGAATGCAAAAATATTCTTTTCACTAAGTATTAGAATCTCTTCAGGAAAATTGGTTTTAATTATTTCTATTTTAAAATGAAATATAATTATTTATTGATAGTAGAACTTTATTCACTGTATTAATGTGCATATTTTGATAATAGTTATAATTATTTTCTGTTTGTTAATTTAACATATTAGCTAATTCAATACATTAATTAACTTCAGCTGTCTAAATTAATTAAATCTAAAACATCACAAAGAGTCCTGGAAAGGAAACACAGGAGCAGAGCAACAAGATTGGGAGGCTGGAAAACATGAACAGAGGTTAATTAGCTTGAAATATTCTGCAATATTGGTATTGTTTCAACCCATTTTAGAGGGAACATAATGCTATGACAGTTTTTCAGAGTAAGCTGAAGGAGTTTGAAAGTGTGATGAGAAGGTATCTATATGTTTACTAATCCAATGAACTTGAAGGTAGGCTAATCTTTTTCCTGGCTCCATTCCAGATTTAGTCTCTATATTAGAAAACTTCTCAGACCCTGACTATACCTCCAGAAAGTTGGAACCATTCAAAGGAGTGATTTAAATTTTACTGTGCATCTGCATGTTTAGATACATGCACAATGTTTGAAATTTGTTGATGCCATTAGTCGAAGAAAGAGTATAAAAGAGTGATTCAGAAGAGGTGATTATATTTATAGGATCAAATGTCCTTGAGAAGGTAAAAGTACATGATTCTAAAGCTTGAGAATGAAGATAGCTTTGGATATGAGTTAGGAGACACAAGAAGGAAAACAGAGGATGTGGATTAGATGCAGGTGGTTTGATACAATTGGTTCAAGGAAGAGGAGGTCATTACTAAGCAACCAAGTTTATATTTGTTATTAGTATCTATGTACATAGATACCTATTGTGACATCTATATTTTAGAGAAATATAAGGCTACATCATCCACTCAGAGTGAGTAGTGAGAAAAAGTGTTGGAGGTTTGAGGGGAAAGAGGTAGTGTGAAAATAGATGTAGAGTGTGGACAAGTGCACATTATAATCAAGGACGATAGGATTTATGGGCAGTGTTAAGTTACTATTTGATATTTTTGGTGTGAATTAGAGGAGGTCACTCAAAATGAATGTGTGATTTCTCCCAGCTATAATCAGTTTTGCAGGTGCCAGTGAAGACTAGGCTAACTTTAATATTAATAATCACTAATGATTATTGTACTATGTGTACTAAATACTTTAAATATATAAATTATTTTACAACATCAAATTCACAGATAGGTATGAATAATCGATCCAATATCACACATGAGATATAGAGATTGAACTTGGAAAAATATTTGGGTTTATCCAGTGTGAGAGATGGAGTGAAGGAGAAGCAAGATATTAAGAATGTGGGGAATGGAGTGATTCCAAGAGCAAGTTAATGATGGAATTTAAGTAGAGAGTGGGATACTACATATCTAGATATCAGATATAGTACAGTTATTAAGAAGATTTTCTCCCTTCAAATAAGTATCTAATGTGAAATACCAAAATGTTTTTTGGAGGTGATCCAGTCAAAGGGCAGTGAGACCAGGAATACCACGAAACAAAGAAAAGAGTGGGAAAAGGGCCATTATCTTCACTCCACAGTGGAAAGAGAGGAAAATGGTGGGAAAAGAGCGGTGATCTTGAATGCGGAGGAATAATTGAGAAATCATCACTAAGTGTTGCATAACAGGTTTCTATTGATTTAAATTTAGAATCTCACATCAAATAAGCTATATTTAAAATGAAGTATTTAAAAACGTCTCAGTAGTTTTGGAGAGTCATTCAAGATTAAGTTAATTAAATATGGTAGCATTACATACGAATACCATGAGCTATGTTGATCACAATATATTTGAATGCAGGTGTGTAGATTATCACAAATACCAGATTCTATCAGAGTTATGGTTCTCCAGTTCACAATAAGAGAAAATAAGATATGGATATGATGTACTGGCAAGCTATGTGGAAGTTTCTTGAGCCAAAGGGAAGACTGAAAATTCTTTGTGAAGAAGATAGAACCCAGGTAGCTCCCTCCATATGTTCTTAGAAGTAGAAATAATTCTCAGTTTTGCCTACATTTATCAACTGAATTAAAGACATTTCAACTTTTATTCTATTTTCTCCTCCACTTTTCCCAAAATTATTTTTTTTTAAAAAATGTATTTGTCTAATAGATGGCTAAGCCATGATGGTAAGAGGAAGGTTCTGGTAAAAGGAGCCACCAGGACCCTTCAAAGTTTGGATAGGTTATGTAATACTGCAGCAACAACTTTAAAATATCAGTGGCTTAATACAACAAAAGTGTATGTTGTACTTACATGACATGTCCAAAGACTGTTGGCAATTGGGTTCCACTAATTCCATTACACTAATTCCTGGTTAAAAGCCAGGATCACAGAAGCTTCACCATCTCATAACACTGCAACTACAATAGACAACTTTCAGGTTTGTCTTGACAGATGAAGAGAGTATGGATAATCTTGTATTGGCACTTAATTTTATTTGCAAAGAAATACTACATTTTCCATCTACTTACAGATCATTGGTTAAGTTGTCTCATGGCCTTACTAAACATCAAGGAGAACATTTTCTTGACAAAAGAGATCTTGCTGAGCACCAGCAATGTCTACCACAGACCACTGTAGCTTCTAAGGTGGATCAAATAGAGTGAATTACTGTCTTTGAGAAAGGGGGAATGAATTCTGGGAAACAACTGTTTAGTATACAAATATTATAAAAATTGAGATTCAAACTCAGTTTGTGATTGACACATAGGACTCATTTCTTATATTCATTATAGAGGTGGACATATAAAGAAAAATAATTTGCCCAATCATTAATGGCATAGCCCATGTCTTCTTGAAGTACTTTCACTGCTCCTTAGTTAAATATAGTTCTTTTTTTAACCCTGAAAGTTCAGGATCAATGGTACTAATTCTGTTCAGCATTTTCCACTCTTTATCTGTTCTCTGCTCTTATTTCATTTGCACATACCTTAACTCTAGCATTGGCACTTGTAACATGATTAGCTGGCATTCCTTATGGTCTTCTAAGATAAAATGAAAGTACCTAAAATATATCAGAGTGAATATTGAGATTGGAAGAATATATATTTAATAAAAAGCAATGGGTGCATTATCAATCTTTTAATTTCAGTGCTTGACTCTGTTACTTGCAGAAGGCCTCTGGAATGTTAATTATTTGCACTGTTTTTAGAACTAATCGAATTTTACTCATTTATATAGCTGCAAGTGGACACAAACTGCTCAGATGATATTTGTGTCACTGCTTATAAGTATGAAATACATTCCATTTGTTAGTGTTTTATTTTAAGAATAAGTGATAAAGGATTTAAAGGTGTTTATTTTTTTATTTTTAAACAAACAAATGAAAACTAATAAATCTTGAGTAGATTTTGTAAATTTTTTACAATGTGAATATTATTATTCTTGTATTTATTTTCAATTTTTTCCCTTTCAAATTGCCAATTTTATTAGTAAATATAACACCCTCTAAT
Organism: Balaenoptera acutorostrata; assembly: GCF_949987535.1. Lineage (NCBI taxonomy): Eukaryota > Metazoa > Chordata > Mammalia > Artiodactyla > Balaenopteridae > Balaenoptera > Balaenoptera acutorostrata. The sequence continues at coordinate 52,237,032 of NC_080081.1, forward strand.
CAATAAATAATTTATATAAACCCATACATAATATCCAATATAACAGAGAAACATGAAATTGAAATCCTGGCTTTACATTGTTCCTACAAGAATAGTATATTTAAAATTTAAAATAAGTTTTTATATCAATAGCTAAAGATTCCATGCTGTTAAAAAATAATTACTTACTGTAAATCTTTGTCCAAGCTATCCTGTAAACATTTGTCTGATCAATGCAATACAAAAAAAAATTTTCAAATAATATATGTCTCATACAATGGACATTTCATCTACTGTAATGGAAGCCCCTTATTTTTATTTTCTTCAAAAAGTTTGAAGAAAGAATCTTAAAAAATACCTTTATGTAATTGCAAATAATCATTTTCTACATAAGTCCATCTTGTATAGAATACATATATGATAGATTTGCCAGTCTTTTTTGATCCCTATCATTTTCACAAATGCGGTTTTATATTGAGCTCTACAGAATATTCTCCATTTATAACAGTTTAAAAAGGTACTTTCTGAACAAAGTATAACATGGTTTATAATTTTTACATATACAACATATTTTCCCTTTCTGTTTGTTCCCAGGGTCCCTGCTGACATGTTTTCACTCACTTCAGTTCATCTGTAGTTTTATCATGCCCCAGTAATCTTAGTTTCTCATTGATATTTAAGGTTAAATCTCTTTTATATTTCTTATCCTAGAAGAATATGTGCTTTCTTTTTGATTTATTTAACTTTAAGTTTGCTCTAGACCTCTGGGCATATTGATTCAGCTAAAAACATATTGATCAACTATCAACCAAAAAGCACTCTCTCAACTTTTCAAAACAACTCTAACACAACATTCTCATTCAATTCTTCAAAAAATCTAAGTAATATTTGCATTGTTTATCAAGTTTACATGAATGAAATCGAGCAGGACTCTGTGGGGCCTTCCTGTGGGCAAACCCCCATGACCTCTGCTTCTTGTTTGTAGAAAAACTTTAGCCTCCCATCCCTTCCCCAAGTTCCAAAGAGAAAATTTAATCAGAGAAGTATGAAAGTGCAGAAACAAAGGAAAGCACTCAAGGAAGACAAAATAATAATAGTTTAGCCATAAAACAAAGTCAATGACCTTTAGTTCCTTTTCCAAGGCTATAGATAATATTTTGAGCTATATCTTTAGTTGTTTTGCAGATACTAAAATTCCCACCAGATGGAAGAAGTTAACTGCTTGATGACCATGAGCATATAGCTCCCAGGCTTGTGTTTTGATACTGCTAACCCTGTGACTTCACCTGTTACCTCAACATCAAACAATCAGAAGGATGTACGCAAGCTGACCAGGCACCCCATGACCCTCTCCTACACTTTGCCTTTAAAACCCTTCCCTGAAAGTCATCAGGGAGCTTGGGTCTTTTGAGCATTAGCTGCCTGTTTTCCTTGCTTGACCTTGCAATAAACACTGTACTTTCTTTCACCACAACCTGGTGTCAATACATTGGCTCTGCTGTGCACAGGCTTGTAGACCCAAGTTTGGCTGGGTAACATGAATAATATTTCAGTTGGTTTCCCCAAATGCCATTTGTGATCAACATCTATTAACATTAACCTAAATAAAAATATATTTACATATAATTATATGTATTTTTGGTTTATTTGTATCACTGGTACATAAACTATCATAAACTTACATTTATGCACAGATCCATAAAGAAATCTATAACAATAAGTGCTCCCTAATTAGGAAAAATGATCGTAGATAAATCTAAATTTTTTAGCTCAACAAGTTAACAGTTAATGAATTCTATTGTATATGTAAAAAATTGTTTACAAATTATGTTAGTCTTCTCAGGCTGTTATAAAAAATTATAGAATATGTGGCTTAAATAATAGAAATTCACTTTCTTACAGTTCTGGAGACTGGAAGTACAGGAAGTCTAAGAACAAGCTGCCAGCAGAGATGGTTTCTGAAGAGAACACTTTCTTAGATTACAGAAAGTCACCTTCTCACTTTATACTCATATGGCCTCTTCTTTGTGGAGAGGGAGAGAGAGGGAAAACACACTCTGCTTTCTCTTCTTTTAAGATGCTAATCCTATTAGATCAGGATGCTACTTTTACGATTTCATTTAATCTTAATTACTTCCTTACTCCAAATATAGGCACACTGGTGGTTAGGGCTTCAGTGTATGAATTTTAGAGGGACACATATTCAGGTCATCACACAAATATTTAAAACTTGCAATAAAGTTGATTAAATAAAATAAGTTATTCTAAAACACAGTATACTTTGAAAAGTAATTATCTATTATAATTACACTGAAACTTTTACTCCAATTAAGAAATACTATTTAGTTTATAAATTTTGATTCAAATACAACATTATAAGCATAAACATATGTAGTTTAATGTCATTTTATTATAGTAATCATATTAAAAAAAAAAAAAACCTTATCCTCAGTTTGAAATTAAAGCCACATTTTTTGAAAAGCATTTTGACATCTCTACAATAAGTATAGACAAGATGAATCAACCTATATTTATGATATGAAATTTAAATATAAATATGACTGTACATGACAATATTAAAAACCACACACCAAAGGGTTTAAAGGTCATCTCAAAGTAAAGTGGAATACAACAGACTTTAAATACTTCCTTCAAAGTAATTAATCTTATATTCATTAATAGTAGTCCTTGGAAGATTATTTCATAATTAAGAAAAAAGAATTTCAAATTATTTAAAATATGAATTAAATTATTGACTATCAATTGCATTGTGGAAGGAAAGCTAGAATAGTAGTTTTGAATACGAATACATATTTGTATAATTAAAAAAATAACTATGGAGCTTATATTTGTTTAATAGTCATATGTAATGTTTGAAAGCAGTGGCAATGGGAGATATTATTTGTATAATAAATATATTGAGAAGAAAAATAAGTCCACCACCCCCCACCCATATTGCACAATAAAATTGGTTGAGTTAATATACAAGTGATGACAAGAAAAATAGAATTGGAAAGACAATTTAACCTTTTACAAGAAAATAGACTAGTATTACTTTCTAGAAGAAAAAGAAATATATAAAAAAGAAGATAAAGTCAAATATGAAACAGTGAAGAAAAGTGTAGAGAGAAACAACAGAGGTTGGAAGCTGAAGGAATGAGAGATCTGGAGAGTTACTATGAGCCACTGTGATTTTTAAAAGATAGATGAGTAAAAAGGATTTTGAGTTTCTTTCAGTTTTCTGTGATATAATTCCCTTTTTCTACCTGCAGAATACAATTATAAAGACGTATGTTTCAAATGAACTCCTATTTGCTGTTGGACATATATGTATGTGCACCTGTATGTTTTATAGATAACATACTGACATGAGCCTATAAGTGATATCAACATGTCCCGGGTTTATTTAGGTTACGTGACAACAAAGCCAAAAAATTCCAGATGGAAGGGAATTGTAGGCAGTACTAAAACTGGATAGAAACAGAGAGAATTTATAATTGGCAGGCCCAAAATAGACCAAGAAAAACATTATAAAGATGAAAATCCACTGATAGAGCTGCCTATGGTATGGCTCCACCCCTCTCTTATCCCACCTTTCTTCAGTCTTTGTTCTGCTGATCTTTTAACATAAATTTAATTCAAGTAACATTGTGGAAGGAGTCTATAAAACACAAAGGCCTGTGCTGATCAGAGAAATGGACATTTCAGAAATTTCTGGACAGATGACTGGGGAGGACAATCCCAACTTACTGGCACTGCATTAGACTTTTAAAACTTAGGCAAATAGTAAGAGAATGGGAAGGAAGGTAACTCTAAGAATGTTTGAAGTTAAAATTGTCTATCACTTCATTGGAGGGGGCGTAAAAGCAAAATTAGTTTGAATCATGGAAAGCAGAGAGAATTTTTTTTTTCTTGTGGGCAGTTTATGGATTTAGATTATTATTTATTACACATGGCTAAAAATTTCCATGTGGTGCATGAACTATGCTATGAACTAATTAAAAATCATTAAAAAATTAGCATTCCTTTTTCTGCAAGTGTTTGGACCTTGCTGAATAATTGATTTCAGAGAGCAGGTGTCTTCTCAAAAGTTACTGCTGACTATAGCAATGTCATTGAACTATGATGAGACTGGATTAAAATAATTCTATGGAGTCTTTACAATCCTTACCAGAAACAGTAGCCTGGGGAAGAAAGAAAAAGTGAATGAGTGAAGGAGTTAAAACCTGCTGAATACTTCAAATCCTCTTGATTTCCTGGAAAATAACTAGAAAGAGAGGTGGAAGCAAGAGATTTTTCAAAACCTTATCGTTGGATCTCTTTATTCTGTTAGCAGAAACTAATCTCCCTAACTAGGGAACATAGAAAATTACCATAACTTAAAACTGCTTCTGTATGTTCACAAAGTGCCAATGCTAAAACAAAGTTTGGTCTAATTATGTAGTTTATTTGACAAGCAAAATGTTAAATAAATGAGAGGAAAGCAAAAGAAGAAACACAATATGAAAAGGTGAACACTTTATGCAGGACAGGTTTATCAGCATTTGCTCATTCACTCTATACCCTACTATCTTGTGTGGCTCTACTTTACTTGTTTCTTTTATATACCTGGTCCCTCAAAAACATTTTTGTTTACTCTACTTTTCATGATAATTGAGCTTTTCCTCTCAAACATTATCTTTGGACTAAGTGTTCTTTGACGGAGACTTTTAACAGTAAGACTGTCAAGAACTTGAAGGGTCTGAGATTTGACCCTACTTCCATAATAGCATGTAGTAGAGCCGTTTCATAGATCTTGACAAAAGACACAAGACATCTGTGTCAGAGACCAAGGATTTTATTCCTTTCAGCAGAGCAGAAAGCATGAGGTTGATGTTCACATCAGTTTCCCTTGTTCTGAAAGGTGGTTGCTGTACACACAGTAGGTTTGTGCCACAACTGAGGAATCTCCAACTTAGGAAACCCTCAGCGTTGTGAAAGGGATGCTGGTAAATCTATCCAATATTTGCTCTGGAAAAATATGTTATCTTTATTGTCTTAGTCAAGAAAAAATTCTGCCCTCTGTCCTGGAGGGAGACATTATATCTGTCTTCCAAAGGTGTGTGCTATACAAATATTCTTGAACAAAAGTTAATGTCACTTGACAAGACTTTCCAAAATGTAAGACACATGAACAACTGTCCCCCAACAGAATCAATCTGCCATGCATGTGAGGGTGGCTAATGGCGCTTAGAGAAATATTGGATTTCATAAGAAATCTAGAGATTAGGCTTCCTATGTTTGTCTGGCAAGGGTATGTTTCTAAGTAAGCCTTTAAGAGATTAGAAAAGTGTAAGCACCCCGGTTTTCATTTGATTATGCAAAATAAAAGCATGTAATGGTACCCTTATCCATTAATGAAAACAGTATTTATAGTTTAGAACTTAAGGTGATTGGGAGCATCTCAAGTCTTCATCAAGGGGTAAGAGGATAAGGGTATTCAGGAACCCCCTCTCTTCTGGGAAATTGTAAAGGTCCAGATACTGGAAGAACAGTGAACCTGACTGAAGATGGGTCGTGATTCTAATTCCAGTTGGGACATTGTATAGATATTACCTCCAGCTATAAACAAAGATTGCCTAATTATGCAAGAATTACCTGTTGCAAGAGAACTGTTCTCTGCTTCAGTGACTGAGCTGAGTGAGGGTGTCTTTTACGGGGAGACATTGAACTTTTACGGGTATGAGTAGATCTTATGTGAGGAAGATGATGAAATTATGAGTAGTCAGAATCAACTACTTGGCAATTGTAAAGTCTGAATAAAACAACACTTATACAACAGGCATATGGAAATCATTGTTTAAGAGAATCCAATTTGAAACAAAGACTCAAGTCCCAGAAATCTGAAGAGAGAAATTTGCCTGGAAATGAAATAAATTTACAAAGACAATAAGAAGATTCTGATGGAATCAAAAGTGAAGATAGTCTACAAAACCAATTAAGTTTTAAACTTTTTAATATTTACACTTACATTGTTCCTGATAATTATTTGGGGAAACTCGCTACAAAGTCTCAATCCCTCCTTTCTCTCTGTCTCTTTCTTTCTTTCTCTGACCACTTATAAACAAGAATACATATTCAAAGGCCAAAAAGTGGAAAAATACTTTCCTTATAAGACACTAGAGCTGGAGATCAGAAGAGCCAACAAATTTGACAATTTCATAAAAGTAAAAATTGGAAAAAATCTGTATGAGTAAAAATTAAAATATTAATCTAAATAAAATTTAAATAATGAGAAACACAATTTTCAGTACACTGGGAATCCTGAGAAAGTGTTTGCTACAGATTGATGTTCCTTCGGATTGGTCATTTCTGTACATGAAACATTTACAAGTGTAAAACAGGATAGCAATACTCCAAACAAAAATCCTTAAAAAACATCAGTAGGTAATTCAAAAAATGAGAAATTTAAATAGAAAGGAATGAATTCAATTCCATTGCTTATACAAGAAACATAATTTAGAAACAATTTTTCAGAGTAGATGAAATGATTTGACAAAGAACTATGATGGATTTGCACAGTTATTCTGGAGGTCATTTTTATAAAGTGAATGAATTTATCATAGTTTTTTGTTTCCTTCTTTCTTTTATTTGTTTCCTTTTGAATGTAATTTAATTTCACTTCATTTTATTTTATGGAGTATATGAAAGGAGCAGATTTTGTTATATTAATGTTATGGCATAAACACAGTGATGGTGTTTAGTACTTAGTATTAGAAGTACTAGTTGCTTTATTATTATCTATTACATTTTAAATGGTCCTTTCATGTGATCCAAAATATTTAAGAAATTACCAAAGGAGATTCACATGCAGATGGAAAGACATTTTAAAATAATACATATATTTTTATAATACTGCCTAACACAAGGGATGTTTATGTTTTAGAACAATATTCATCATTAAATTATCAGTTAGGCAAAACACAGTGCATTCATGTAATGCAATCCCATGACATTAAATTTTGTGCACTTATTTTAATATCTTGGCACCACAATATGTTATTGTTGTAAGAGTATAATATTTTACACACATATAAAACACTGTCTGTGTGAGAGGCGGAAACACTATTTCTCCAAATGTCTTCGAGGACAACGGCCTATGCTCCAGTGATTGAAGAGGAAGTTCAATGAAAGACCAAGTTACGATCAGGGGTAACTTTAGAAGTACATACACACTTCCCTTTTTCAGATACAACTTGATTCTTTCCCTCGTCCTCTGATGGAGCTAGCAACTGGACAAGGGAGCTCAGAAGCAATACCATCATGATGATTAGGAAGTCATTCATTTCATATAAGTTCCACTTATTCCAAATAAGTTCCACTTATTCCAAATATACACTTATTCCAAATATTCTCACTGCAGGTGGGTAGGCTGCTCCAGGACCATGACTGTAACTACAGGATAATGAAGTATTGCCACAGACTTTTTTCTTTATTTAAGATTACTGAACATAGTGCTTGTTTTCTTTTTAAATTTCCCATATTGATTCTTAAATTTATCTAAACCATGTGTGTAGAAAATGTATGATTTTGAAAAGCATATCTTCCCCCTAAATTCCTTTGTGTATCTAAGAATACCCATTAGATATCTCAGAATGTCTGAAATAATAATTACTTACATATTGACAATTGTTATCTTAGCGGGAGGTTCAATATTTCTTTCAATTTTTAAAATGTGTATTATATTTTAGTTAATTATGTATGGCATATGAGTGCTATGTTAATAAGATAATAAATGGCTTAATATAATAGCACATCTTTAAACATACCAGAAAGGAAAACTACTAACACATGAGAAATAACATATAAACACTATTGGGATTGACATATATTCACTATTGATACTATGTATAAAATAGATAACTAATGAGACCCTACTGTATAGTACAGGGAACTCTACTCAATGTTCTGTTGTGACCTAAATGGAAAGGAAATCCAAAAAAGAGGAGATATATGTATACATATAGCTGATTCACTTTGCTGTACAGTAGAAACTAACACAACATTGTAAAGCAACTATACTCCAATAAAAACTAAAAAAAAAAAAAAAGAAATAACACTTTGGGAAATTATCTGCAACATATATCACAAAAGTAATATTTTTATTTTTATATAAATAGGGGCATTGCATAGGACTTGGAAAATTCATTCATGAATACTAAATTACATATTCAAAATGAGTACATAATCTCAGTCTTATTAGAAACCAAGGAAATATACATATAAATAATGAAATGATGTCGCTCAAATTTCCAAAGATTTAAAAAAAAAAAATACTAATACTCAAATGTATCAGATAGATAAACCTCTCTTACAATCAATACAACTGTATATCATTACAGGTGGTGGTAGCATTCCATAATTAATCAACAATCTTAAGTAGTATGCCTTGAACCAGTATTTTTACTTCTATGATTTTATTTATTTTATATTTAGAAATGTTCAACATGATATATGGCAAATAATCACCTAAAGTTGTGAGAAATTTTAAACAATAGTATGTACTGTTATAGGGATTGGTTAAAATAATAGTTACCTTTATGAGAAAGACAAGCATGTATTGAATATTTTGTATTTTATGGGCAAAGTGTTGTGTGTGTGTGTGTGTGTTTGTGTGTAGTTTATTTGATCAGCATAATAATGTATATAGGTAGGCATAAGTGTTGGAGTCATAACATTATCCCAAGTTGGTAAGACCCCAAAACTTGTGCTTTTGGGTATCACAAATACTTCCATTTTTAACTAAGATAAAATGCAATACAATTCTAAAATTTATTTATAGAAAAATTTAGAAAAATGCTCACAACATATCAAATAAAAGTAAACAATTTAAAGTATAAGATGTAAATATAATCCTGTTTGTGCTTATACTCAGAAATATATAAAATATTTTTGTTATTTAATCTTGGATGTACAGAATATGTGGTCTTAAATGTTATTATTATAGTAAAACTCATAATAAGATGACATAGTGTTTAAATTTAGAACTATTATTCAATTTGAATACAACAATGTATACAATGAATAAAAGAACAAATGCCAAGTAGTATTTGAATCAAGGAAAGCAATTTGCAAATAATTTCAACAGTGAATATTTATTCTGCTAATAGGGTTAAACATTTGTTTAAAGATGATGACCTAGTTTCATTAACATCATCATTACGTGTAAACAGCGTGATTATTCTCGCAAATATTGTAGAATTACACACATATTTAAACCTCACAGTAGGACTCTGTAATCATGGCAGAAGGTCCTTCTAAAATGAACAGTATTTCTTTCCCAATAGAACCACAAGTAGACAAATGAGGATACTTTGAATAATCATAGCTTCCATAAAACAGCAGTAATGTTAATTTAGTATAGTTTAAGAATTATATCTCTTGAGGAAATTTCTGAGACAAAACAAAGAGTATTTGCCTGGAAGCCATTGCACAGTACAAAAAGTGGGATAAACATTTTAGTATCAGAATAAGAAATGTAGTGTTTGCCATTTTTTTAACCAGCACATTCATTTTTGAAACTTTGTTAACATGAAACTTTTATTGAAGTTTAAAACTATAAATTCCTTTCGACTTTAGTAAAATGAGACTAGCATATGGATTTTTCATGGAAACTTTACTTTGTTAATTATATATGTGTGAATAAACATAAATTGTATTGGTTAGAATTTTGAAAAGTAAAAAAAAAGTAATTTAAAGGATAAATTGTGTGTCCTTCCTTTCTCTGTTGCAAATTGTTTTCTTTTAAATTCACATGATGCTAAAGAGAGGTTGCTCTTAGAGAAAACATAAATTTAATTATAATACACTGATATAAAAATAGAAATTTGTTAAACAAATACTTTTATTGATAAAGTGAACATTAAATTTGAAGATTAATATGTATATTAGTTGAATGCTGAAGAATAGCGCCGCTAAGTGGCAAAAGTAATATTTCCTCTTCATTTCATAATAAAGTTTTATTTAATCTTTTGTATTATTTCATTATTTTGGTCATTTCCTTGAAAAACAAAAAACGGAAGTGCACCATTTAGAAAAACAATATTTTTTTTTACCATCTACAACTATGAAGGATTTGTAATTTCCCTACTTGTAATCTAATCAATTGGCCTACTACCATTCTTTGTTGGTGACAGAAGATAAGAAACTCCTGGATCAGAGAAAAAGGACATTATTACTAACAGAAATAGCAATAGATACAGTATCAGCATTGTGGGTGTCATTTTCTGGAGCCTTGATTCCCATAGAGTGATATGAAGAGGATCCCTGCACACTCACTAAGTGGAATTACATAGGAGAAGCCTTGATCTTAGGGAATCCAAACTTTTTGTTCTGTAGAGTAAAGCATGCTCACATTTCATTCTGGAGGGAGACACCTCTATCTTCCAAGTTCTTTACTATAAAAACATCCTCATAAAGATAAGCTACGTTAAAGATAATCAGTACCTCTGATCACAAAAAGTGCTGAAAAATTTTCTCCTAACTCCTATAAATTGAAAAAAATATCATTAAGATTTCATATTCTACAATTTAATTCATTAAGTATGAGTCTACTATCTGGGGAAAAATCATTAATATTTAATCAACATACCATATTTGTTCTAAGTTCATATTTTTAAACTATTACATTTACAGATTTCATAGATAAATACCTTTTATATTTTACATTTATTTTTCATTGTTAGAATACAATAAAAATTTTATAATACCTGCATGATGGAAATTTGGCAGAATAATATAAGGCAGACCATAAGACTGGGTGTCAGAATATGTGAAATATTGGCCAACTCCAACATTAACTAAGAATGTGTCCTTTGATAAGTTATAGAGTAAGACTGTGTTATTTTATTTATCTATAAAACAAGAAAAATGGAATAGATGATCTCTAAGGACCTTTTAAAATTAAGAGTTAATAAAAATATAAAGTATGCTAGAAGTTTATGCAAAGATTGCAATTTTCTTTTTTCCCCCAATTTAACTTGTTTCATTTCAACTCAGTGAAAATGTATTGTACATAAGTAGGCTAGTATGAATAAATAAAGGAGGAAAATATGAACATTTTCCCTGAGGAAATTTAATATATGGGGAAACAGAACTGCCATATAATTGTGCAAGTTGTGTATCACATAAAGCTAGACTGTTATGTGAATGGAATTCCCTATAATTTTGCATTATACAACCTGAGAAACTATATAAACCAGTCTATATTGGCTTTCTATTGCTGTATAACAAATTACCATAAACTTAGCAGCTTAATGTAATACATTTGTTGCCTCACACTTCCTGGTTCAGAAGTCCATTCCTGGCTTATCTGGGTCATCTATTCCAGGGTTAATTACAGAGCTGCAATTAAGATGTTGCTTGGATCATGTTTCCATCAGAAGCTCAATTGAAAAAAAGATCTGTTTTCAAGCTCTGTCAGTTTCTTGGCAGAAATCATCTCCTTGTGGTTATAGGACAGAGGTCCCCATGTTCTTGCTGTCTGTTGACTGGGGTTCATGCCAAGCTCCTAGAGGCCACAGTAGTTTCTTGCCATTTGATCTTCTCCATAAGCCCTCTCACAACAGGCAGTTTACTTGTTCAAGGCAGCAAAGGAGAAGGTCTTTACATCCATTCTGTTAAGACAGAATCTTCTAAAAGATAACTTACTCCCAAGAGAGTGGCATCCCATAAGTTTAGACTTGTAGTATAATCTAATCAATGGATGACTTCCCATCACCTTAGCCATATCTTATTGGTTAGAAGGAAGTCACAGGTCCCACCCATAATCAGTGGGAGAGACACAAAAACAGGACAATTAACAAGCAGGGATTATTGGGAGAGAGGAGTCAACTTAGAGTCTGCCCATCTCAGAGCCCTAACAGGTAAAAATAGAACTAAAGGAAAAATACATGTGTTATTGATATTGAGAGTCTATGGCAAAATACCCTTGAATATAATAAGTGTGAAATATTGTTGATATTAGTTTAAAGGAAGTTTATATTCATAAAACACAAGGTGGTATGATATAAAAACTGGTCTGAGAAGCACATAAAGAATGAAGCAAATATTTTCTTTGATGTTATGAAAATAAAATGAGATAGTACATGAAACTAGACTGTTAAATTGACTTGATTAACAAATATAGTAAGCATAAAGTTACTGCATGTTGCAAGCATTGTTATGCTTTCTCTGAGAACACCAAATGTTTTCACACCCATGATAGTAGTTTATGCAGCAACCGCAGTGTCTCAAATGAATTGTCAGTATTAGAAAGTACTCTGGTTAAGTGTGAGGCAAAGGTGCAAAGGCAATTCAATGGAAAAAGGATAATCTTTTCAATAAAATATCCTGGAACATTTGTGTGCCCATATCCTAAAAATGAAACTCAATACACACTTTACACTATATAGAAAAATTAATTCAATATGGGCCATAGACCAAATTGTAATATGTAACACTCTAGAACTTTTAGAAGAAAACAAAGGAGAGAATATATGTGACCACGGCTTTGGTGATGCATTTTTAGATGTAATATTAAAAGTCCAATACATGTTTTTTAAATGAATGCTGTCAAAAATACATAAACAATTCAACTTATCAAAATTAAAATAAAACCTTTGCCTTAAGAAAGACACTGTTAAAAGAAAGAAAACCAAAGTCACAAACCACAAAATAATATTTGGAATTTCATATCTGATCAATAACTCATCCACAATATATAAAGATCTCTCTAAAATAGTCAATGAGAAAAAAAAAAAAAAAAACAGAAAAATAATAAAATGTGGGCAAAATATCTGAACAGACTCTTTACAAAGGAAGATATATAATTGGCAAAGAAGTATGTAAAAGAGGCTCAATATCATTTATCATTAAGGAAATGTGAATTAAAATCATAATATGACAACCAGTACTCACCTATTTGAATGATTAAAATACAAAACACAGAAAATAATAAATGCTGATGAAGAGGCAGAGCAAAAGGAATTACCATTACTGGCTATAGGAATGCAAAATGGCACATCCTCTTTGGAAGACAGTTTGGTAGTATCTTATGCGTTTGAACATAGACTTATATGACCCAGCAATTGCACTCTTATGTAACAGGAGTATATTGGGAATTATGTTAACAGAAATCTTGTACATGACTCTTTACAACAGCTTTATGAATAATAATTACAAACTAGAAGCAATCAAGATGTTCTTCAACAAATAAATTAATAAACAGTATATCTATACAATGGAATATTATTCAGAAATATAAAGGGACTGAACTATTAATTCACAGACCCATATGGCTGAATTTAAATGTAATTTGCTAACAGAAGGAAGCCAGATACAAAAAGATACATATTGTGTTTTCATTCACATGGTATTCTAGATGAAGCAAAACTATAGAGATGAAAACAAGATTCAGAACTTCCCTGAAGAGTTGATTGTCTGTAAAAGGAATACACAGTGGAATTATTAGGGTGATGAATTGATAACTTCTCTGCATTTCTAAAACAACATACAATTGTCCATCACAAAGAGTGTAGTTTAACACATAAAAATTAAAGGTGCACACAGGATAATGAGGATCACATGATGCAATCTATTTATTTATTTATTTATTTTTGGCTGTGTTGGGTCTTCGGTTCGTGCGAGGGCTTTCTCCAGTTGCGGCAAGCGGGGGCCACTCTTCATCGCGGTGCGGGGACCGCTCTTCATCGCGGTGCGCGGGCCTTTCTCTATCGCGGCCCCTCCCGTCGCGGGGCACAGGCTCCAGACGCGCAGGCTCAGCAATTGTGGCTCACGGGCCCAGCTGCTCCGTGGCATGTGGGATCTTCCCAGACCAGGGCTCGAACCCGTGTCCCCTGCATTAGCAGGCAGACTCTCAACCACTGCGCCACCAGGGAAGCCCACATGATGCAATCTATACTGTCACAGATTAATAGAATTCTCTCATGCATTGATGACATGATCTCATTGAAGGGCATGGTGGGAAAGAAGCTGACCTATATAACTTTGGAATAATGTTGATTTGACTGGAAATTCCAATGCCAAAGGCAAACAGAACTCTGTACTCTAGTTAGTAATTTAGTTTTCTCACCTGAGTAGAATTTAACAATTCTGAAAGTACTTTCTGTGAATTAGTGTTGAGAAAAGGAAATAAACGGATGATAATGAGAGCCAGTTTTCTCACTGTAAGAAAAAAAAAAAAAAATTAGGAATAAGCAGTAGAGGAAGATTCAAATAAACTGTCATAATGCAGTAAAGTCGGAGACATCATTATACATCAATCTTAAGTTTAATATACACACAGATATATAGATAACATGATAATTATAAATATGTGTGTATGTGTGAGTTTTTATATTTAGATATATTTCCTACTTCTGTCTGTTAAAAGTGCCTAAAAGCAGTGACACACCAGCAGCAACAAAAATACCCAGAACTCAGATCCTCATTTCTAAATACTGTCCTACAGTAAACAGAATCAAGGTTCATGGAAAAATAGCTGATTCTAGGACTGGTGAAAGGAAAATGCAAGATGAATCGAGAGCGTTTTGTAGTACCAGAAAGCAGGACATTTCTCAATAAGCAGAGTTGGAAAGGTGAAGAGAATATGAGGACCAACCTGAAAGGGTTCCCAATGACCAAAACTTGAACGATTTGTGCAGTAAAATACATTTTCTAGTGTTGGGTTATTACATTCTATTAGTTTTCTATGAATGCTGTGGTAACACAAATTTAGAGGCTTAAGACAACATAAATCATCTTGCAGTTCTGTGGGTCAGAAGTCCAACAAAATGCTCATTGGTTGAAAACTGAGGTGTTGGGAAGGTTGTATTATTTTCAGAGACTCTAGGGGAGAATCTGTTCCATTAACTTTTCCAAATTTTTGAGGTTATTCACTTTCCTTGACAAGTGGCCCCTTTCCTCCATTTTCAAAGCCAGCAGTATTGCATTCCAGGGACTATTCTTCCTAAGTCTTATCTTTCTCTGACCACAGTCAGGAAAAAGTACTCTACTTTTAAGAACTTGTATGAGAGGAATAAACTCACCAAGATAATTCAGGATAATCACTTCTTTTCAAGGTACTCAACCTTAACCACATTTGCAAAGTCTCTTTTGTCATATTAAGTATCGTTCACAGGTTCTAGGAATTAGGACCTGGACTTATTTGGGGAGCCGTTATCCTGCCTATCATTAACATAAAATATAAAATAAATATGCACAATTCCATACTGATATAAATAAATATATAAATACATAGGTGATAAGGGACAGATCTTTCTTATACAGGAATTTCAAATAATAAATGTAGATATGCCCCTCGCTAAGAGGTAGAGCCTTTTGGTGAGTGACTGATTTCTAAAGAATAAAGTATACATAGGGGGAAATAATAACTGTAGAATAGAAAAGCCTGTCAAACCTTAACCAAGTGATCAAATATAACATCATTAGTTGTAAGTCATATTTTTATCATATACACCTTGATATGTAGAGAAGACATTTCACCTAATTGGTAATCTTCCCCGATATTCATAACTCTAATCTAATTGTGAGAGATATGAGAAAAATTCAGATTGAGAGCACTTTACAGAATATCTGACCAGTACTCTCCACAACATTCATGTTCACAAAAAATGAGGAAAGACTGAGAAACTGTCACAGAGCAAAGGAGATGAGGGGGACAATATAATTAAATGCAAAGTGGTATCCTGGAATGGATCCTAGTTTCTATTGAAACATACTCTGCCTGTTAAGATAATAACAATAGCTACCATCAATCATGTGCCAGCCATTGCTGATGCACTTTACATGTTCTAGTTCATTTAATGTTCACAGCAATCCAATATATCCCCATTTTATAAATGGGGAAACCCAATCAATGTTATGATACTAACAAATAGCAGGGTTGGGATTGTATGTAGGACTGTTTGTCTTGGAGGGTAGGTGCTCTTTATCGTTTGGCTACACTGCCTCACTCACAAATGAAGGAAATTTGTCCCATTGCTATGGAAGTGTAGCTTATTCCCACTACAGCCCACTCCCCTCTGTCTTCTGGTAAAGGCATCTCCAGCCACAACCCTTAACCTGTAATTATTTTTTTCACAACAGCCTTATTGAAAAAGAGTTTGCATATCATAACAATCTCCATTTTTAAAGTATACAGTTTTGTTATTTTAATATATTAACAAATGAACATCTCCACTATCTAATGTTAGAACATTTTAATCCCCCTCAAAAGAAAGTCCATTGAGCTCACAGTCATTCACCATGTTCTGTTCCCCACCTCAAGCCTCTGGCAATCACTAATCTATCTGTGTCTCTATGGATTCTGCAACACTGGACATCTTATAAAAATATAATCATACAATGTGTGGTCTTGTGTGGCTGTTTTTTTTTTTTTTTAATTAGCAAAATGTTTTTAAGATTCATTCATGTCATAGTATTAGTATTTTATTCAGTCTTTATTGCCAATTAATATTCCATTGAATGTATATACAATTGAATATTGTTCATTCATTCATCAGTTCATGGACATTTGAATTGTTCCCACTCTGGCTTTTCTGAATAAGACTGTTATTAATATTCATGTACAAGTTTTGTATGCAAATATATTTTTATTTGTCTTGATATATAATTGGAAATTAAATCACTGGGTCATATGATAACTCTGTTCAACGATTTGTTGAATGGGCAAATTGTTTTTGCCAGTATAGCAGTACCAATTTACAGTTCTACCATCAATGTATGAAATTTCCAATTTGTCTACATCCTTGCCCCTATCATTGTACTTTTGATTGTAGCCATGTAGTGGGCACAGAGTGGTATCCTATCGAGGGTTTGATTTTCATTTATCTAATGATTAATGATGTTAAGCGTCTTTTAGTTTGCTTATTGGCTATTTGTATACATTCTTAGGAGAAATGCTTATTCAAATTCTTTGCTAATTTTTAATAGGGTTAATTGCACTTCTAGTGTTGAGCTGTATGACTTCTTTTTAAATTCTACATACACAACCATCACCACATATATAATTTGCAAATGTTTTTCTTCCATTCTTTGGGTATCCTTTTCACTCACTTTCTTGATAGTGTTCTTTAAAGCACAAATATGTTTTATTTTGATACTATTGTAAATAAAATTGTTTCTTCATTCATTTTCAGTTATTCATTACTACTGATAGAAGTCTATTGGTTATGTATATTGATTTTGTATCCTACAAGCTCACTGAACTAATTTATTAGTTCTAGTAAGTTTCATGGATTGCTTATAATTTTCATTATACAAGATCTATCATCTAAAAATAGAGATAATTTTACTTCTTCCTTTCTAATATGGATGCCTTCTTTTTATTTGTCTAATTGCCCTGACTAGAACGTTCAGTACAAAGTTAAATACAAGTTTAAAGAGTGGACATTTTTGTTTTATTCGTAATCTTTGGGGGAAAGTTTTGACCTTTCACATTAAGTATGTTGTTAGCTGTTTTTTTTTGTTTGTTTGTTTGTTTTTTTTTTTTTTTGATGTCCTTTATGGGGTTGAAGGAGTTCCATTTCATTTCTGCTTTGTTGGTACTGAATTTTATAAAATGCTTCTTTGTGTATAAGATGATCATGTGGTTTCTGCTTTTTATTATACCAATATATTATATAAATTGATTTTTGGGTGTTAAGACTAACTTGCATATCTAGGATAAATCTCAATTGGTCATTGCCATGGTTCTCCAGAAAAACAGAATCAATAGGATGTCTGCACGTATATAGAGAAGGAGGGAAAATTTATATTAAGGAGTTGGTTCATGTGATTTTGGAGGCTGACAAGTCTAAAATCTACAGATTAAGCTGGCAGGCTGGAGACCCAGGGAAGAACTGAAGTTTGAGTCTGAAGGCAATCAGCTGGCATAATTCTCTCTTCCTCAGTGGAGGTTAGTTTTTTTTCTATTAAAGCTTTCAATTGATTTGATGAGGCCCATCTATATTATGGAGGTTAATCTGCTCTACTCACAGCTTACAGATTTAAATGTTAATCTCATTTTAAAAATACCCTCATAGAAATATTTAGAATAATGTTTGACCAAATATCTGTGTGTCATAGCCAGCCAAGTTGGCACATAATGTTAATCAATGCAGTCAATTTGTATATTACTTTTTATACAGATTTAGTTTACTAGTATTTGGCAGTAGGGGACATTGTATCTGTATTCATAAGGGGTATTGGTTTCCACTGTGTTCTTGTTATGCATTTGTCTGGTTTGATGTCAGAATAATAATGGCCTCACAGAATGAGATGTGCTGTGTTCCTTCCTTTTCTATTTTCTGTTAGAGTTTATGAATGTTAGTATTAATTCTGCCTGAGCTTTTCTTTATGAGAGTTGTTTTAATTACCAAATTTATCTCTTTATTTTTTATAACTCCATTCAAATTTTATAGCTCCATTCAAGTTTTTTTTTTTTTTTTTCTTTTTTAAAAAAGCGTCATCTTTGGTGGTTTGGCTCCTTCGAGGAATTATCCCATTTCAAATAGCTTATGTATAGTCTTGGCATACAATTGTTCATTGTATTTCCTTATACTACTCTTTATTTCTGTGAATTCAGTAGTTATGACTCATCTTTTATGTATGATGTTTATAATTTGACTTTTCTTGATTTTGTTAATTTCTCTAATGATTTCTTATTGTCTAATTCATTTATTGGCATTCATCATTTTTATTTCCTTCCTTCTGCATATTTTAGGTTTCATTTGTTCCTATTCTTCTAGTTTCTTAAGGTGAAAGTTTATGTTATTGATTTGAGGTCTTTATTTATTTATTTTTAATATAGATAGATACAGGTATAAATTTCCCACTGAGCTCTTATTTAGTTGCACCCAGTGTGTTTTGGTATGTTATGCTTTCGTTTAATGTATCACAAAGTATTTTCAAATTTCCCCTGTGCTTTCCTTTGTGTGTGTGTGCTTTCTTTGGACACACCAATCATTTATGAACGTGCTGTTTAATTTCCACATATTCGTGTATTTCTCATGTATCCTTTTCTTATCAATGTCCAGTTTAATAGCATTTTGGACAGAATATACTTTATATGATTGCAATCCTTTTATATTTATTGTGGTATTTCTGTGGCTTAAAAGCTGCCCTCTGTCAACCTCTCTGAATCGCACCTGTGAACATCTCCTTAGTTAATTTCAGGTAAAAAAGAAACATCTAGTCCTTCCTCACGAGAAGAGGTTGGAAAATGACACAGCACTTCAATATCTCCCCTTCAGGATGCTCTGATTCCATCTCTTATTGGCAGAAGGTAGCTGATTGACTATTAGTGACAGAATATTTCAGAGCAAATGTTTTTCATGTTTTAAATTAATTTTGAATTTGGTAGTAGCATTTTCTTTTCTTTTTAAAATATTTCCTTTTGACCTCAGACTACATAATTTGAACTCCCATAAATATATTATTATCATCATTAAGATTTTCAAAAGGTGTTAGCAGTTTTCATTCCCCTTTAAGGTAGCCAGTATATTACATAAAGAAACCTTTGGGAAATCACTTTTTTAAAGTTTTAGAATAAAGCTTTAGAGAAACTCCTAAAATGACAGAAAAAAGGAGGGAAGATAAATATTTTGAGAAAGAGAAAAAAAGGAAGAAAGCAAATGGAAAGAAAAGAATCAGAAACTACCTTTATCATAAAGATCAGAAGTTTAAGAAGCCTAAAGTTACTTACAAAAAGCATAGAAGTCAAGAATGAGTTATCATGTGAAAGCAACTGGCAAATCATAGACCTGGAAATATAAATATTTTGTTCATATTATAATAGTTTTAATGCTATGGTTTTTGTTTAACTCTAATCTATGGAAAGTTAGAAAGCTAGTTAAGCAAAAAAGTGGTTTCGATCTAATAAATTTTCACATATATAAAAACAAAAATACTTTAGCAATTCAACATTTAAGTAAGTAATTAATCTTGAGCTTGAGGATAAAAAAAAAGATTAAGAAGTATCTATTTCTAGAAGAGCTTAAAGTTTAATATTAGTGTATAGGTGCATGTATAATTATTTTTAAAAGCATACTGAGTGCTATTATAAACGTTTATGAAGCTTTTATGTGTGTGTTTGGTGAACAGATAATTTATTAGCAGTACCCAGCTGGGACAATAATCATAAAATGAGGATAGCCAGGCAAATCTGGGTCC
Organism: Balaenoptera acutorostrata; assembly: GCF_949987535.1. Taxonomy (NCBI): domain Eukaryota; kingdom Metazoa; phylum Chordata; class Mammalia; order Artiodactyla; family Balaenopteridae; genus Balaenoptera; species Balaenoptera acutorostrata. The sequence goes on from NC_080081.1 coordinate 52,257,201, forward strand.
AAACATGAGACTAAAATGGTCAAACACAATCAAAGAAATAAAGAAATATGTGTATATATGACCAAAATTCTACTGTTCAGAGGAAAGATGTTGACCAGAACAGGGATAAGGGTGCACTATCTCTTTATATTAGAGAGTATTTGATGGACAATTTTCATTTGTAAAAAGAAATATAAATACTCAAAACATATCTAGTGAGAAAAGAATAGAAACTTTCTATAAATGGATTGATTAGTTTCAATGAATATTGTAACACTCTCAAAAATTGCATGTCACGTTTCATCTGAGAATTTCAACATGCTTATAGTGATATTAAAAGATGATAAATATGAAGAGGAAGTATAAGTTCAAGTTTACATAAAAAACTTTAATTTTACGGTACTGTATTTCTGGGAATTTTTTTTTTTTTGCTACATCGATATCTGTTCTGTGTTTCATTTTGTTTTGTTTGCTTGTTTTTTCCCCCATGATACTTTTTAAGTTACTCTTTAGGTTAGTGAATTAGTCCTATAAGATATATCAGAACAGCTAATTTATAAAGAGTTATATTGCTTAAAAACAATAAAAATATCAATTGAAGATACTTTCAAGTCCCTTTACCACTTAAAATTATGCAGAACTTGTGCAGGTTGACCTAGGTATATCCATAGAATTTATTTTATGTAAAACTGTATTGTAAAAAAAGCAATGACTTTTTTTGTTCTATTTGTAATACCTGCAGAATTGGGCTTCTCTTACATTTCAGTACCATGATACTGATGACAACAGAGAGACATGACTTTTTATTACCTGTTTTTTCATGCTTTCCTTCTTAACAAAAGTGATGGGATTTGCTTGACAGTCTAGATTTATTTATGACATTTATTTTTGTTTAAATGTTTTGGTACATTAACTACAGGATTTATGATTACTTCCATATTCTGTAGCAAATCTGACATCCATCCTCAACATTGCTCTGTTGAATTAAGCCGTTGATTTAAATTATACAGTGTCCATAATCTTTTTCTGAAAGTCCAAATTTGTTTTAGAATTATACTTGTTTGGGTACATAATCACACAATATATGGCTTTGGGGAATAAAATAACAAGCATATTAAAAGCTCTTACTTTGAATTGACTATGTACATATCCTACCAAAGAAAGTTAGTCTTCATGAGAGCTATCTATAAGCATCCATTTTCTCCCTAATGTCAAGCAACAAGATATATTTCCTCATTAGAAATTTGATCAACACAGAAGGATTTACTTAGAAAGTTTATTTCATGATGAGAATAGAAAACTTGCAATTTCTATCATGCATGCACAGTATAAAAAGCTACAAAGAGTGTCCCTAGTCAGTTAATTGTATCTACAGCTTGACAACCTTTGTAGAATGGTCATTTTTAAAGGGTGCATATGGAATCTGCAAGTGACATTGATATTTTCAGGTGTTTGTTTGTTTTTCCATTTGAATCCTCAAGAATATGCAATAACTTGCTGGGCATTTGGTCAATCAAGTGTTATTGTTGGCCTCTGTTTCAGTGTTTCATTGGGGGATTTCCATTCTAATCAAAATAAATAGGCTGTTTAATACCAAAAGTGATCTTATAGACAGATCCTAAAAATGTTAAATGACCAACATGTACAAAAAATGTTGTGTTTTAATTTAAAATCATTACAGCAGTGGAGTCCTAACATGAAGTTATTTGTTATAATTTCTATTTGGTTAGTGTAAGCTACTTCAGGTATTTCTTCTTTGATTTGGCTTTATTTAAAATTATTAACACAATAGTTACAATAGTTACATTTATATTTACAACTTTACTCTGAAAAAACTATGGCACAAAGAAAACAATTTCTATTTTATTTTTTGATTTCACAGTTGATAAATTGGTACTTGGGTGTTTTAGTAATTAAGTTATGAGTTTTTAAAACAATTTCTATAATTTATCACATTCATTATATTTATTTATTTATTTATTTATTTATTTATTTTTTTTTTTTTTTTTTTAATTTTTTTTGGCTGTGTTGGGTCTTCGGTTCGTGCGAGGGCTTTCTCCAGTTGCGGCAAGCGGGGGCCACTCTTCATCGCGGTGCGGGGACCGCTCTTCATCGCGGTGCGCGGGCCTTTCTCCATCGCGGCCCCTCCCGTTGCGGGGCACAGGCTCCAGACGCGCAGGCTCAGCAATTGTGGCTCACGGGCCCAGCTGCTCCGTGGCATGTGGGATCTTCCCAGACCAGGGCTCGAACCCGTGTCCCCTGCATTAGCAGGCAGATTCTCAACCACTGCGCCACCAGGGAAGCCCCCACATTCATTATATATTAACTTTTCGTAGACATGTAAGGACAATGGTACTTTGTTTCTTTTGTAATTCAAAGTTATCCCCGCAACACCAAGCAAACAACTACAACAAAAATTTTGGTTATCAAGAAAAGATTTTTGAATATTATTTTTTAATTTTAACTGTTTAAGATTTCACTATAACTTTCCTTATTTTCATTATTAAGAAGGTAGTTGGAAGGCAGTCATATCTAAAAGTATGTACATTATCTAAAATATTTACTATATTTTTAATAGGAAATATGGGGTATTTTTGCTGTTATTGGAAAAGTTTCTTCATTTGAGAGTATATTTATGTGGCTAGCATTGCAGAATCCAAGAACAAACTATGTGGATTTGAACCAGCATTCTCTCTAACTGTGGTTTTTGACATGTTGCAAAATTAATAACAAAATCTATTTCATAGAGTTGATATAAGATGAAGAATAAATAAATTTATGGAAACACACAGAATAGTGTTTGACATACATAAAATGCTATGATAATAAGTCATAATTACAATAATCTCATTTTGACCATACATACCTTTGGTTAGTTGACATTGTTGAAGACTTTTCTTATAATACTAATTTCCTTCATCACACTGTAAACAGAAAAGCATAAAAAATGAATAAAGAGGAAGAAAGAAGGAAAGAAGGAAAGAAAGAAAGAAAGAAAGAAAGAAAGAAAGAAAGAAAGAAAGAAAGAAAAACAGGAGGAAAAGATATGGAGGAACTGGTTTAAAAGGACATAGACACATGAAGCCAGACGAATAAAATAAATTTAATCAACACAGTGTCTATGTATATATTTTGTGTATAAATTCTCACAAAACTCTCTCTATATTATTATAAAAGGAACTACTATATTATTAAGAGTAACAATTGATAAATATTTTTGATTATTTTGATATTCTTAATCTTGGGTATGATTATCTCAGTTATTCAGAGTTTTCCAAAATTCTGAAATTCAAATATATTAAAAACCTGAGGGCTTCCCTGGTGGCGCAGTGGTTGAGAATCTGCCTGCCAATGCAGGGGACACGGGTTTGAGCCCTGGTCCGGGAGGATCCCACGTGCCATGGAGCAACTGGGCCCGTGAGCCACAATTACTGAGCCTGCGCGTCTGGAGCCTGTGCTCCGCAACAAGAGAGGCCGCGATAGTGAGAGGCCCGCGCACCGCGATGAAGAGTGGCCCCCGCTTGCCGCAACTGGAGAAAGCCTTCGCACAGAAACGAAGACCCAACACAGCCATAAGTAAATAAATAAATAAATTAAATAAAATAAAATAAAAAATAGGAATCTACCTTTAAAAAAAAAAAAAAAACTGAATATATGGAATAAATAAAATAAAAAAATCAAAAAGATCATTAAATGTGAAAGAGATTGACCCAGTTAAAATTACATCATCATTTTCCTTTAATTGTTATAATGACTAATATATGAATTGAAGCCATATATGAAAGATACAGCTGCAAATTACACTTTCTCTAATTAAGCATTCCCTTTTTTAAAAAAATCTAATTGTAAATGCGTTATAGATAAGATTGTTTGACACTTGTTTCTTAGTGTCTGAGGAAAGACGCCATAGTACTGACAAGCGATGTCATTCAGGGCAAGCTGCCCCAGAATGTGTCACTTTGGTGCATGGCTTGTTTCTAGCTGAAGACAATTCAAGGCCCAACAGATTCAGGAAGAATTTTACCTCTCTTTAACTGCCTAAAGGAATTTATATAGGAAGCCTGGCTCAGGAAGAGAACAACCACCAGAAATGACCACAAATGGGCTAGGTGTAGTAAGCTGGGGGGAGCTCAGCAGGGCCTATTTGTTCCAAGTTCTCTCTGTGTCCTGTTGTCTCTGCAAATATTCACAAACATTTATTTACCAAACATTTGCTCTTCCCATATTCCTATGAATTGTCTTCCTTCCCTTTGAAGCCCCAGACCCCTACCCCTTTCCCTTAGGTTCAGGATGGCATATAAGCCTCAGTTGCCTGACTGTCTGGGAGCTTCTCATGTCTGTGTGGGGATTCGGTACATACAAAATTAAATTTTTTTCCCCTTTACTCTGTCTTATGTCAATTTAATTATTAAACCACTCAAAAGAAACTAAAAGGGTAGAGGACAAATTTTCCTCCCCTACACAAGGACATAAATCTATATTGCTGTATTCAAGCTTGAGGCTAGAGATAAAAAGCTCTGTTCTGGCCCTAAATTTTGATCAGAGTTAACCTAGGACTTATTCTCTGTCAAGGACCACTTTAGCCTTCATTTTCCTTATCTGTGAAATGGAGCTGAAAATATATTCCTTTATATGTCTTTTTTTTTTTTTTTTCCTATATATGCCTTTTTTTAGATGTTTGTTTAGAGGAAAAACAGACAATGAATAAAACTATTTTATTCAATTCAAAGCATTTCCCAGTTATTTATTAATTATAATGACCAATTGTAATTTATGATTATACTAGGCATCCAATAAATTTTTCATGTCAATCTTCTACCACTTTTTTTTTTTTTTTAAATAAAGACTATTAGAAAGTAGTTTTTGGGCTTCCCTGGTGGCACAGTGGTTGAGAATATGCCTGCCAATGCAGGGGACACGGGTTCGAGCCCTGGTCTGGGAAGATCCCACATGCCGCGGAGCAACTGGGCCCGTGAGCCACAACTACTGAGCCTGCGCGTCTGGAGCCTGTGCTCTGCAACGGGAGAGGCCGCGACAGTGAGAGGCCCGCGCACCGTGATGAAGAGTGGCCCCCACTTGCCGCAAATAGAGAAAGCCCTTGCACAGAAACGAAGACCCAACACAGCCAAAAATAATAAATAAATAATTAAAAAAAAAAAAGTAGTTTTAGGTTTTACAGTAAAACTGAGGAGAAAGTACAGAAAGTTCCCATACACACCCATTCCCTCTCTCCACCCTTGGTTTCCTCTATTGCTAACATCTTCTATTGCTGTGGTGAATTTGTTACAACTGATGAAACAATATTGATGTTTTCTTATTATCTAAAGCTAATGCTTTACATGAGAATTTGCTCCTTATGTTTTACAGTTTAGTCGGTTTTACCAAAAGCATAATGCTATGTATCTATAATTACAAGTACCATGTAAAATAGATTTATTGCCCTAAAATCCCCTGTGCTCCCTCTATTTACTACCACCACCCAGAAATAACTCCTAGCAAACACTTATCTTTTTACTGTCCCTATAGTTTTGCCTTTTTGTGAATGTCATATATTTGGACTCACACAAGAAGGCCACAGCCTTTTTTACTGGCTTCTTTTACTTAACAATATGTTAAGTTTCCTCCACTTATTGCTTCACTCTTTATCATTGAATAATATTCCATTGTATGGATTACCACAGTTTGTTTATCCATTCACCTTTAAAAGGAAATCTCAGTTGCTTCCAATTCTTGGTTAATATGTATAAAGCTGTTATAAATATCAGTGTGAAGGTTTTCGTGTGGACATAGTTTTTAACACATTTGCGTAAATTTATCTAGGAGTGGATTGCTGGATTTTATAATAGGACTATGTTTCTTTTTCTAAGAAGCTGTCGAACAGTCTTCTAAAGTAGCTTTGTTATTTGTATATTTAGAAGCAAGGAATGAGATTTCCTGTTGCTCCATTTCTCCACCAGCATTTGATGTTGTCAGTGTTTTGGATTTTAGTGCAGTGACATCTCATTGTTTAACTTGCAATTTCCTAATATATATGATATTGACATTGAGAATATTCATGTAGGCTTATTTGCCATCTATGTGTCTTCTTTGGTGAGGTGTTTGTTAAGATCCTTTGCCTATGTTTTAATTAGGTTGTTTGTTTTCTTATTGTTGAGTTTTAAGTGTTCATATATATTTTGGATACAAGTACTTTCTCAGAGATATGCATTAAAAGTATTTTCTTCCACTCTGTGGCTGGTCTTTTCATTCTCTTAACAGTGTCTTTACAGAGCAGTATTGTATCTGAAAACTCATTGTCAAACTCAAGCTCATCTATATTGTCTACTATGTTATATTCTAGAAGTTTTATAGTTTTACATTTACGTTTAGGTCTATGATCCACTTTGAGTTATTATTATTATTATTATTTTTGAAATTGTAACATTTGCGTCTAAGTTCATTTTCTTGCATTTGGATGCCCGGTTGTTTTAGCACCATTGGTTGCAAAGACTATCCTTTCTCTATTGAAATGCCATTACTAATTGGTCAAAAATCAATTGACTATATTTGTGTAGGTGTATTTCTGTACTCTATTCCATTCCATTGATCTGATTGTCTACTTTTTCACAAAAACCACACTGTCTCAATTATTGTAAATTTATAATGTCTTGAAATAGGGTAGTGTCGGTCCTTGAATTTTATTCTTCTCCTTTAATATTGTATTTCTTATTTTGGGACTTTTTCTTTTCCATATAAACTTTAGGATCAATTTGATGATATTCACAAAGTAAAACTTGCTGAGATTTTGACTGGGATTGCCTTGAATTTATAGATTAATTTGGGGAGAACTGATATCTTAATTATGGATGCTTCCTAACTGTGAAATGGAAAATCTCTCTATTTAGTTTTTTGATTTTTTACATCAGTTTTATAGCTTTCCTCATATATATTTTGAGAATACTTTATTAGATTTATATCTAAGAATTTCAACTTTGAGGATGTTAATTAAAAGGTTGTGGTTCTTTTAACTTCAAATGCCAGTTGTTCACTGCTTGTATATAGGAAAGAAATTGATCTTTCTGTATTAACTTTTTGTCCTGCAGCCTTGCTATAATGGCTTATTAGTTTAAGAAGATTTGTGTGTGTGTGAAATATCTGGGACTTTGTCCATTGACAATCATGACATCTGTGAATAAAGACAGATTCATTTCTTCCTTCACAATCTGTATATGTTTATTTCCTATTGTTTTCTTAATGTATTAGATAGAAAATTTATTACAGTGTTAAAATATTGAGTAGAAGTAGTTAGGAAAACATTCTTTCCTTTTTCTTGACCTTAGCAAGAAAGCATCTAGTTTATCACCATTAAATATAATGTTAGTAGTCGATTTTTTGTAGACATTTTTATAAACTTGAGGAAATTTGCTTCTATTACCAGTTTGCTGAGATTTTAAAACCACCAATGGGCATTACATTTTGTCAAATGTTTTTTTTTTTTTTTTCCTATATCTATTGATGTAACCATATGACTTTTCTTCTTAGCCTACTGATATAATATATTGCATTAATTTATTTTTGAATGTTGAACTAGCCTTGTATATTTGGTAAAATCCCACATGGTTGTGGTGTGCGCTTATTTTTATACATGGTTGGATTTGATTTGCTAATATTTTATTGAGAATTTTGTACCTACTATCATAAGATAGTTTTCCTTTCTTGCAATGTCTAGTTTTGGTATGAGAGTAATGCTGACCTTATAAATGAGTTAGAAAGTGTTCCCTCTGCTTCTGCTTTCTGTAACAGATTATAGAAAATTGTGTATCTTTTGCTCTTTAGTGTTTGGTGAAATTCACCAGTGAAACCATTTGGGCCTGGTGCTTTCTGATTTAGATTGTTATTATTTATATTTAATTTCTTTAATAGACACAGATTTTTTCAGATGATCTACTTGTCCTCGTGAGTTTTGGTAAACTGTATGTTTTAATGAATTGGTATATTTAATTTAAGTTATTGAATTTGTGGCAATAGATTTGGTTAGCGTATTCCTTTATTACCCATTTACTGCCCTTGGCATCAGCTACTCCATGGTCTTGCTGCCTCAGTATCTGTTTTTGGCCAAGTAGCCTGCATTGACCTTAAACTGACATTAGCCCCTCATGTAAGCACAGGTCATAGATAGCAGCCTGCAGTCACAAACAAATGGAAGTTCCTGATATTATTTTCCCAACAGCCCTTGTGATTAACAGTCTTCCATGCCTCCCAACACCTTATTCATATCCACTCCTTTGATAAGACCGCTGTGGCGTTTACCAAAACCCTTGCTCTTTTTCTTTGAATTGACCAGTCTGGTCTTAGTGCTGGACTGCAAAATACTTCCTACAGACCCTAGTAAAGACATATGTCCCTGGTCCTATCTCTGTCTGCACTCTGCCTTGACCTCCTTACATGGACCTTCTAGGTATGCCAGGACCTATGCATAATAAACTTCTCTACTTCAAGTCTTTTATGGTCTGTTGTTGAACTGCAACAACTCATCATCCAGCACACTGTCTTCCACTTAACAAGTGCTAATTTGACAAATTCACAGCAAACTAGTTTCTGTTTTGTTTATTTTTTCCATTGTTTTCCTGTTTTCAATGTCACTGATAACTGTTCTGAATTTTATTATTTATTTTCATCTGCTTCTTTGGATTTATTTTTATTTTTTTTATTGTTTCATAATGTAGAAGCTTAGATGATTGGTTTTAGATCTTTCTTCGTTCTAATATTCCATTCTATGATGTAAATTTTCCTCTATGCACTAGCTTTGCCATATCACACAAATTTTGATAAGTTGTATTTTTATATTAATCAGATAAAAATATTTTAAAATTCACTTTACACATTTTTTCAACACAGTGTTATTTAGAAGTGTGATGTTAATCTCAAAATACTTTGGGATTTCCAGCTTTTTCTCTATCATTAATTTCTACTTTAATTCCATGTGGTCTGAGCACATATTTTGTATCATATCTCTTATTTTAAATGTGTTAAAATATGTTTTATGGTCCAGAAAGTTGCACATCTTGGTGAATGTTCAATGTGACCTTGAGAAAAATATGTATTCTGCTGTTCTTTGATGAAATATTCTATAAATGTCAATTAGATGCATTTAGTTTTTAATACTGTTCAGTTCAACTATATCCTTACAGATTTTTGTGTGCTGGTTCTGTTGAAGCATCCAACTATAAGAGTGGATTTGTCTGTTTCTCCCTGTAGCTCTATCAGTTTTTGCCTCATGAATTTTGATCTTGATGCTATGTTTTTACATATATATACATTAAGGGTTGTTATACTGTCTTGGAAAATTGACTCTCTTATCATCATGCAATGCCCCTCTTTATCCCATAATGAATTCTTTATTAACCAAACAGTTTATACTTTAAAAATACAAATTTCCTGATATAACCTATATGTGTGTTAAATAGTCATTGAAATATTACAAGTTTTTAGAAAACAGGCTAATAAAACCTTATACTCATTTGCATAGATTACTTCATGAAATAATAAATTTAGTTTGAAACCAGTAGCGGAGGATATCCACAGCTCCAAATTTCAAATTGGGGTATGTATATAAATGTTATTAGTTAAATTAATGATATGAATTAAATTAATGAAGAAAGAAGCAGAAGAAGGAGGAGGAGGGGGAGGAGGAGGAGGACACTTTCTTTCCTTCCAGTATTCCCATTACATATAATTTATGCATTTTGTAATTGTCGCACAGTTCTAAGATTCTATGTCATCTTTTTAATTAATTGTTTTTTCTCTTTGCATTGCAGCTTTTGAAGTTTCTATTGACATATCTTCAAGCTCACTGATTAGCTCCTTTGCCATGTCCATTTCTGTTACAGAAGTTTTCATTTCTAGAATTTTCTTTTGATATTTTGTTAGAACTTCCATCTTTCTGCTTTCATTATCCATATGTTCATGCATGTTGTCCATTTTTTGCATTAAAACCCTTAGCATATTAATCATAGTTATTTTAAATTTCTGGTGTGATAATTCCAAAATTTTCTGGAATATCTGAGTTTGGTTCTAAAGCTGACTTGTCTCTTCATACTGTGTTTTTTGCCATTTAAATGGCAACCTTGTAAATTGTGTTGAAAACTGTGCATGTTGTACTGAGTAAAAGGAACTGAGGTAGATAGGCCTTTCATGTGAGATTTTATGTTTATCTGGCTAGGGACTAGATTATGTTTACTGTTTGCTGCAGCTGTGGTGTCAAAGGCTAAACTTTCCTATAGTCTCCATGTTTTAGTCTCCCTTGTTGTCTTTAGGCATACCTAGAGACTCTTTAAATAGGTCTGAGGTTTACAGTTCTTTCAACAGTAATCTTCTGTCAAAGCTTTTTAGAAGTTTTGAGATTTTCTAAAACATTCCTTGTAAAGATCAGAAAATGTAAGCAAAGGTCCAACACTGTATCTGTGACAAAACTATAGTGAAAATCTATTGGGTTGGCCAAAAAGTTTCTTCGGTTTTTAAGTAAAAATAAAAGACACATTTTTCATTTTCACCAAGAATTTTATTGAACAACGTATTCAACGTTTCGTTCCACTACCTTCTGCCATTTTCCAGGCAACTTCATTATTCCATCTTCCCAAAACTTTTTATCTTTTTGAACAAAGAACTGTTCCAGGTTCCCTTTACAGTCTTCCAGAGAATTGAAATTTTTTCCATTAAGAGAATTTTGTAAAGACTGAAATAAATGGAAATCTGAAGGTGCAATATCTTGTGAATACGGCGGATGAATCAGAACTTCCCAGCCAAGCTGTAACAGTTTTTGCCTGGTCATCAAAGAAAAGTGTGGTCTCGCGGTATCCTGATGGAAGATTATGCACCTTCTGTTGACTAATTCCAGTCACTTTTCATCGAGTGTTGCTTTCAGTTGGTCTAATTGGGAGCAGTACTTGTTGGAATTAATCATCTGGTTTTCCAGAAGAATCTCATAATAGAGAACTCCCTTCCAATCCCACCATATACACAACATCACCTTCTTTGGATGAAGACCGGCCTTTTGTGTGGTTGGTGGTGGTTCATTTTGCTTGATCCACAATCTCTTCTGTTCCACATGATTGGACAGTATCCACTTTTCATGGCCGTCACAATTTGTTTTAAAAAAGGAACATTTTCGTCACGTTTAAGTAGAGAATTGCATGCGGAAATACAGTCAAGATAGTTTCTTTCACTTAAGTTATGTGGAACCCAAACATCAAAGTGATTAACATAACCAAGTTGGTGTAAATGATTTTCAGCGCTTGATTTGTATATTTTGAGTATGTCGGCTATCTCCTGCATGGTATAACGTTGATTGTTCTCAATTAATGTCTCGATTTGACTGCTATCAACTTCAAGTCTACCTGACCATGGATCATCGTCCAGCTAGAAATCACCAGCAAGAAACTTGGCAAACCACTTTTGATATGTTCGGTCAGTCACAGCACCTATTCCATACACTGCACAATTTATTTTATTTTATTTTTTTGCATTTCAGTTGTGTTTTTACCTTTCTTGAAGGTAATAATACAGCATAATATGCTGAAAATGTTGCTTTTTTTCTTCCATCTTCAATATTAAAATGGCTACACAAAAATTAACCAATTTGGTAAGTGTTTTTTTAAATGCATGCTGATATGACAGCTGTCACAATACAATCTAACAAAATTGTCTCCAACGAAATTAAAGACAACTAAGTGTTACTAGAGCCATCTTACAGAAAAATACGAACAAATATATTGGTCAACACAATAGTTATCCTGAGTCTTAACTTAGGACTCTTTTCTCCTAATACATAAATGAAATACAGGAGACAGGTGAAAGCATAAGGAATGTGTGAAACCTTTGTATCTATTCTTATAGCTGCGCTGATAAGAACATCTAAGAAGAAAGACAGTGACTCTGAATCCAGAGCAACTATTAGGGAGAGGGTAGGAAGAAATTAGTTGTGATCAGTGAAATAAAAATGCTTTGGTGCAGTACTTTCAAATGGGGTAAACTTATCCCCTTTGTCTTTACACAAGATGGATGGAAAGAGAAAACGGTCACACATTTCAAGAACTCAGCATACTTATATGTGTCACTAAATGAACTAACTGGTATTTGACTGAGAAATCTGAAAAATTAAGGGGGTAAGATAAATATGAAGAATTGAAAAAAAAGAGTATTGCTCTTGCTAAAAGGTAACAATACCTTATTAAAGTTAAAAAAAAAATAGAAAAATGTGCAATCTGTGTTTGAATAACCTGGTTCCTGACATTCTTAAGAGTAAAGGTTGTTTCATCTCACTTTACACTTTTATTATGCATTTTATCTTAGGGAGTATAGCACAGCTAATTAATGTACCATGATAAATGGAGTTTCTGTATCATTAGAATCCACTTATAAAGAATGAAAAGGGACCTCCATGTGCAAACACAGAAAAGCTAATCCCTAGCTATCAAAGGTTCATCTCCTTCAAAGTGATTTCACTTTGCTCATACATTTAATAGGAGTCATTTATATAATATTCAGGCAATGGGAGAGAAACTGTAAAAAAAAAAAAAAAAAAAGGAAGTTTTAATTGAGTTATTCAGCCATCAATTCAGGCTTGTCAGATTGTAAGAAGAGAAATCGAGACAGAAATCCTGAGAGAGGATTTCTACAAAATCCTGAGAGAGAATTTCCTACAAAAAAAAAAAAAAAAAGCCTGAGAAAACCAAAGTGGATCTTTTCACTGTTCCTAGACAGGGAGGAAACTTGTCAATTGCTATAATTTTTAGAAGAGTGAAAATTTCAGGGCCATTATATTATACTTAGATATCCAGTAGTTAGCTTATTCAGCCTCTCATCTCTGCAAAATTTTTAATATGCATACTTTAACAATGACCTTTTGTAAGAATATATTTGATACAGAAAAAACATAAGGTAAAGGCAAATGAGACGAATACTTGCAAATTCTAACTTAGAAGTATTTTTTATTAGTCATTACATAAAAGATATTTCCCAGAATTCATTATAGCAAAACTCTAAAATATTTTACTTTCATTAAAGAGAAATTGATTTAAAAGGCAGATTGAATTCTTTGTGAATAAGAGATAAAAGTCTTCAGTTGCCATACCTGTGTATGTTTACAAGCTAGAATTTTATTCCCTTAGAAGACGCTTGACTTAAAACACACCAGCCATATTGACTAATATGCTAGTCTACATGATACACTTCTCTTACCTTTATTATTGTTTCTTATCTAGTCAAAATTTCCTTTCTTAATATTTTAACTACATTTTGAGGTCAAACATACCAATAGAATTCCTTCATAATTGTACAGAAAAGATGATGAAAAAGAAAATTCTCTGCTGTGCAAACCTGAATGAAGAAAAATTATGCTATGTCACGTGAAATTTTTGTACATTTCTCATAACCACTTTTTAACAGGCACTGATAAATTAGACATGTGAAATAGAAGAGAATGGGTAAATAGTAAGGAATATTTCAAGCTAGAGAAATTTAAGTGGTTTAGCCTTATATTTATATATTTAAATGGATTAAATTGTATGTCAAATGTAGGATGTTGTTGATGAATTTGAAAACACAAATGTAAGACTGAGTAGATATTATTGTAGATAGTTTTCTGCCTTAAGTTTTTATGTTAATTCATTATTCTTCCCTTAACTGGAAAATATTACACAAAGAGGGGTCACAGACTTTGAAGTCAATGGCTATCTCTAACATACCTTTCAATATGAAAGTTACGTTTATTATACTCCATAGATCAAAAAATCAGTGTGTTATTAAATGAGGACTCTGCTGTCACTAGACCATTTTTTAAGAAAGAACATATCCCTTCATATACACACGAAGTAAATTTTCTAGTTTTTTCCATCTCCTAAGATATCCTGTAAATATATATGTAGAACACACCAGTAAAACCATATTTATGTAAACCCCTATTTCTCTGGTATAGTTTCAAGTAAAATCTTTCAAGATGGTAGCAGTGGTCTGTTCTCCTATCTTCCTTTTCATCTCAGCCTGGTAGGATCACGTGCTGTTCTCTTAACAAGACATTACCTCCAAACACCTTCTTGTTATCCAATTTACTTTTTTAAAAAATAAAGGTTATTTAAATCATGATTTAACCAGTTAAGCATTATTTTCTGAGCAACGAACTGGGTACCAGGCACTGTCTCAGTCATTGGGGATACAAAAGAGATAACCTCTATTTCTTGGTAAACGTTGAAGTGAAACCTTACTTTCCATTGTAGAATGCCCATGTTTCTTAATTTTAAAGGGTATGGGTATTGAAATCTGAGATTAAATTAGAAGGAAGTAGTGCTTTAAAGGACAAATTAATCCCCCATATATCTATTTAACATTTTGGATTGCTTTAGTAGACTGTAAGTTTCATGAAGAGAGGGTCACGGCTTATTATTCTAGTGCCAAGCGTGGAATACCCTGCATATGATGAATGTTTATTGAATAAATGAGTTAATGAAAGAATGAATTAATGAAACTGGCACAGCACTCTCTTAAGTGAGACAAGGGAAGAAATTATAAAGACAGAATCTTGGACATATAAAAAAATCAGAATATAGTTACATTTAAACTTGTATTATTAAAGGTAAATGTCAAAAGTTCTATACCTTCTGAAAGTTGTAAAATATGATATTAAAATCAGATATATACAAAACATATTCACTGAAATACAAGCTTCATGAGACAGGCTAGTTTTTGCTATTGGCCTCTATCAAAACTTCTACCTTTCAGAGATACCTGGAACAAATAGGAGTCTATAAATTCTTGTTGAATGAATGGCTGACTAATTGAATGACATGGTATAAGTATTCACTGTCTTTTTGAACTTAAAGGAATTAATATCTTTCAGTAAATTTAAAAACTTTCTGTAGCTACTTACAGTGAAGGGCGATGTCTACAGTTGCTTTTGTAAAGAGAGACTTCTTGTAATTCCAAGTATTTACCTTTGTAATATTCAATTTGGAGTTCATATTTAATTATTATCTGCCTTTTATATCGGTGCTAAGATATGTGTGGCATATATTTCACATCTTGTAGTTATCCTTTGTTTGTTGTATTTTAGTTTCAGTTCTTCGAGTGGACACTTGACGGTTAATTGCAAAAAATCCTGAGTTTATTCCGTAATGAATAGCTTATATTTTAAAATCCTAATCCACGAATATAGCCTTCACTTATGCTGAAAAGTCATTGAAACATGTTCAAGTGTTGAGAAAAGTGATATCTTATACTTATATGTATAGATAACTCCATGAAATTTTAAATGTATTATGAAATCTCTAGCAAGGGATTTTAGCAGGTCCAAATTCAAATTGAGTTAAGAAATATGAAGCAGAAGAAGCAGAAGCAAGAGCAGGAGAGGTAGAGGAGGAGGAAGAAGAAGAAGAAGAAGAAGAAGAAGAAGAAGAAGAAGAAGAAGAAGAAGAAGAAGAAGAAGAAGAAGAAGAAGAAGAAGAAGAAGAAGAAGAAGAAGAAGAAGAAGAAGAAGAGGAAGAAGAAGAAGAAGGAGGAGGAGGAGGAGGAGGAGGAGGAGAAGGAGAAGGAGAAGAAGAAGGAAGAGGAGGAAGAAAAGGAAGAAGAGAAAGGGGAGTAGAAGGGGGAAGGGGAGGAAGAAGAAGAAGGGAAAGAAGGGGAAATAAAGTCTAAAGCTAGAAGACACGATAGACTTAACAATGGTGTTTTCCCTTTGCTGAGTATTAAATGTTTCCCAGATACAATTTCTACTTAATTATTTTCTTTAGCTGACATTTACTAAAGGAAACCTTTTTTCAAGACTTACCTTAAAATACAGTTTTTAAATGTATGCATTTTTATTAATTTATATTACTCAACTGGCAAAGTATTTTTTTCATGGCAAATAAGGAGAGTTATAATAAATGCCAAAATATAATACATGTAATATATAATTGATTATATTTTTATAATGGGGATTTTCCCATACTGTATTCTGGAGTCATAATTTCCTATTTCTCAAAAGATAGAGAGAAAATGATTTTTTTTTTAAATTTATTATAGTTTCTTTACAATGTTGTGTTAATCTCTGCTGTACAGCAAAGTGAATCAGTTATACATATACATATACCCTCTCTTTTTTAGATTTCCTTCCCATTTAGGTCACCACAGAGCACTGAGTAGGGTCTTTCTGGATTTTGAGTTAACATCATTTTAGGCTCCATATTGATTCAAACCCTACAAAGCTTAAAATAATAAGCAGTCATTAAGTGTTTCGTAAGAGTCATGAACTGAGCTACATGCTGGCTTGGCTCCCTTTTTGGATTTTAATCTACCCAAGGTTGTTACTCTTCTGAATCGTTTTAATTCTAAGCTCCAAATACCAATGATTTATCGTATTGAAGATATTATACAAAGCCTGTTTTCTCTGTTGCTTTCCTCAGGGTACTTTGTTATGTATCTATCAAAATAATAAGCCTACTTAATCACAAACTTTCTGTCTTCTGATGCATCTAGAACTAATGAATATTTGAAAAATGGGAATTTTTAAAAACCAACATAAATGATTATAATATAGTTGCATTATATTTTCAATATTTGAATACCTGATTCATGGCATTCTTAAAGTAAATTTATTGGTATTTCATTTTGAATCATCATAAGCCTTGCCATTTAGATTGCAAGATATTCAAACTATTTTCTCAACTCTTTATTCATTAATCCTATTGGCCTGTGAAGGCATGAATTTAATGAAAAAAGAAAAATTATTGCTTAATGAATACACTACACAAAAAGGATGAAATGTGATAATGCATTATATTAGCATCCAATAGTTTTCCAGGCATCATAATATAATTTTATGGGTGAAAGTTAAAGATGAACATGTATTTTTAAAGTTTTAAAATAGGCTTTATTTTCTAAAACATTTTTTGGTTTACAGAAAAGTTAAGAATGTACAGTGAGTCTCCATATACCACATAGTAAATTTTTTCTATTATTAACAACTTATATAAGTATACTACATTTGCTACAAGCATACATATGTGTGTGTGTGTGTGTGTGTGTATATATATATATATATATATATATATATATATATATACTTTATACATTTAATTATTTTATAGTGACATCTATTCACATATTTTGCCATTTGTCATGTTATTTGTCTTTCATCCAATGTGTGAAAGTCCTGCCACTGTGTGAAACTCACCTACTAAATTTTTAGACTTTCCCTATTTCAAATGTATATATCATTGGTATCAATATTACCTTCCTGGTTTCATAAGTGAGGTGGGAAATGATATGTTATCCATTTATATAGGAAAATTGACTTATCTCTATAGATTATGATAGAATTTTTCAAACTGTGGTCAGGGCAGCCAAAATACTTCAGTGGCATTCTCAGCAAACTCAAATTCTAATCCCTTCAAAACAGTTGTTTTGAAGAAAGAGTAGCAAACCCTGTCTTATAAGAATAGAAGGACTTCAGTCAATTCTTAGTCCTTTTGCATTTGTATTTTTTTATGATTGCAATTAGACACAATATTAAGATATAAGGGCAACCTGATTATTTGTCCAAAAATGGAACAAATTATATTCCCCACAATTTGGACTGGATTCAATTGAGAGAGAGGTTTGTGGAAGTGTTGAAACAGTAACCCATAATTCCTAATATCCAGTCTAGAGATTTGTGTTGAATTGCATTACACTTTATCAAGTGTGATATAAAAAGGCAGATTTTCCTGCTTCCACTTCTTTTTGGGGAAAAAAAAAAAAAGTGGCATCCTTTAAAACCAAGTTATAATATATATCAAGGACAACTAGAAAGGGTTGAGAAGTTCTGTTTTTATCATCACAGATATAGCATTGCTATGATTTGAATACTTTAAATAATGATTAAAAACCAGGCAACTTGAAGCATCTAAAAATAGACAAGGTGTGAAAATAGTTGGTGAAAAATAATTACTGAACTCTAAAATAAATGCTTTTGATTAGGAATATTTTTTCTTCATAAAATTTAGGTGCAAAGAGAAATATAACACTTAGAAATGTCCTTGGACAACATCTCCAACTTTTAATTTAATAAACAAGTTAAACCTGAAATCCCCAGCATGTCCCATCAGTTGAAATCTAACTAGAATGTATCTTGATGCTGTCCCAACACAGCCTTGATCAGTGTTACCATCATCCTCACAAGTAGCAGTTGAACACTTTAGTGAAAAGAGACTCCATGGGGAATTTATAAAGTACAGAGAGAGTAAATTTACATTTCTTCTAAACAAATATGCAGAGAAGACACTAAAAGGTTAAGAAAGTAGTGTTTTTGAGCCCATGGAACACAGTTTGGAATATGGTAATAGATAATTTTCATGTCTTTAAGATATTTTAAAATCAAATCTTGTACCATTTTATTCGTTAGGATTTGCAAAGCTCAGTTATGATAAAGGGGTGATGCACCTGATAATGTTTATTTTTTAAAATGTGCCACCAACAAAGGAAATAACAAATGCTGGAAATAAATGAAAAGCTATCATTATCAAAATCATGAAACATAGTGTCTATATTTTTTTAAATAATAGCAAAAAAATCATTCAAATTATTGCTGAGTTCAAGTACATATAAACTTCATATAGAAGAACTTTGTCCCTTTCCATTTACCTGATTTAATACATTTTAAAATTTAGTACATCAGGGAATGTACTAAACCATATAGTCACATGGACAGGGACAATTGAATGTGTTTTCCAAGAGTTGGCTATAAATTCTCCACTCCATCTAAAATGAATATATATATAGGACACTACAATGTTTTCATGATAGAATTTGATAAATTTTAAGCTCAGAAAACCTTTCACATGTATAAAATTTTAAAGCTCCAAATCAACCCTTACCTTTATTTTATCCCACAGTGATAGAAATAAATTATGGTTTAGAATACTTGAGATAAAAATAAACAATAGAAATCTGATTTGAGTTCTCTCCATAAGCAGAATATAGCCTTATTGGAAAGAATATATATGTAAATCTTCTCCTTAAAATAAAAGTTGTGATGAGCTGAACATCTCAATATCAGTTAATTTAACTTATCATCTGTATTCTCTCTACCTCAAAAGAAATATATTAATGAGCCCCCAAAAGAAGTATATCAATTGATCACTATATAGAAACAAAGCAACAAATCCATTACAATCTAAAATGATAAATATTTCTAAAAATAGGCTATTTTACAGATTTGTGCAATTGGTGAATAATGGATTTTTATTTCTATCGTTAGTCATTTTTAGAGTTTTATGTCAAACAAGTAAAGTTAATAAATTAGTGAAGATAATGCCATTTATGTTATAGAGCTGTCATAAATATAAATATCTACATTTTACATGAGATTTTGATAGCATTTCTTTCATAATGTATACCTTTTTATATTTCATGATGAAATATTATATTTGTGCCTCTTGGCTAAAACAAATTTGACATTGATAGTGGCCTAAGGGGAAAAGCAGTATAAAAACAAAAACAAATTTAATCAACAAAGGAACATCTTTTCATTTTATAATTACCAGAGACACATTTTTTGATATAAATGGTTCATATGGTGGGGAAGGTTGATTAATAAAGTCTACTGAACAAAAACAAAAGAACAAAGATAAAACAAGTCTATAGAGTCAGCAAAGTATTAAACCAATGGTCAGTGATCAGAATCCAAAAAAAAAAAGATGATAGGTTGCACAAGGTATTTTTTCCCTAAACCACATTAATATATGCAGTCTTTAAAATGCATCATGATTCATTTTTCTACTTTTCTCCCTCACCATCTAATTAAGAGTTTTCTGGTTGCTACAAAACAAACATCCCCCAAATTTGGTGTTTAAAACAATAACCTTGAAAACACTTCGGAATGGTGGAGTAAGAGCTGTAGAATATGCTAGTCCATAAAAGCGGTGATTTTTTTTTTTTTTTTTTAATGTTTTAGCTAGGCTCTTTTATTTAAAAAAACAAAAAAACAAATGCAGACTGACTCTTCAGAGATAAGATTTGGAATCAGACGCGTCCAAAAGGTCACCTGAGGGCAGGCTGAGGACTGGCTTCCCCTGGTGGGGACCAGCTGGCAGACACTTCACACAAGGCCTTGGTGTCAGCTGAAAGCGCTAGAAGCCCAGGCGATCCCCATTCCCCCAGGCCCAGCGTGCATCCTGAGGACTCGGAACTCTCGCTATTGACAGAACGGACTGTGAAGTTCTCCAGGCCACACACCTCAGGGAGAAAGGAGCCGCACAAAGCTTCTGGTCTGTTCACGGCAGACGTCCCTTCCTGACTCCTTACAGACCCCGGCTTTGACGGTGAAAGGCACGTCTCCGTGATACCCGCGTCTGGGGGAAACAAATGCTCAATCACGTGATCTTAACCTGCCTGGCAAAGTTGTAGCTTTGAGCAACTGCTGCTATGCCGCTGCTTACGCTTTGCAATCTGCCATTAAAGAGAGATGCCGGGCATGAACGGGGCTCATCCTTTTAGCGTTCAGTTGTAAGCAGATCTTTGGTCGGAGGGATTGAGCCACTGTTGTAAATGTGAATGATCTCCGTGCAGTCTCTTCCCCTGACTTAAAGGCGACTTTCTCATTTTTTTGTAAATCATTAGGCATTAAGTAGCAGCTAAATACTCTTATTTCTAGCTTTAAGTTATTTACAAAGTCGCCTCTTTTTGCATAAACCTAAGTTAAACTAGTGGTTTATGCCGTAATAACTGCTGATTTATGTTTTTGCTAAAGGTACCTTTTGTATCTGCTGTGTATTATAGCAATAAAATAATCATTTTGTTAGGAAAAAAATCAACTGGTATTCTTTCATAATTCACCGATTCGATATGGCAAAGATTGTCGACACTGGCAAAAATAGTCAAAATGAACTTTTTAGAACTCTAGAAATTAACCACAGGTAAACTGAAAGAGTGGTTATTCAAGAAAAATGACTGAATCACAGTAAATACAAATTTCTTGGTGTTTTAACTTTCCCTTTCCCATTTCCCATTTCCCTTTCCCCATGTACCCTTGAAACTAACAGCCTTGTAACAAGGATAGCCATCAAAACTAGAAGCTTAACAGCCGTTAGTGAGGGCATTGGAGCTTGTCAAAAAGCCCCATCTCCAGAGATTGTCACTATTTGACCTGGTTGGCAGTTTCCTGAAAAATATCCAGACATAGATTTTGTCTATATTGGTGTCTGAACTCTCTCACTGAGAAACCCCATCCTTAGAGCATTCATAGAAACATTGAGTGGCAATTCCTTAACATCACAGCTGCCTGAGGTGGAAATAATAGCTCGGGTAAACAAGACTCTTGCTAAAAAAAATTAGAAAATCTGGAAAATGAGACATTAAAAGGGCATTGAAAAGGTGCAACATATCCCAAGAATCTAAATGCTTATGACTCCCACCTTACCTTAGCCTAGCAATAACAAGAAGCCTCCTCCTCCCCACCCGTAGTATGAATAGAGACTTAGTGTGTAACCTGGACTTCTCCCACCATTTGGCAGTAACAGGACAATACAGTCCCCTGCCAGAACAGTGTCAGAATAGATCAGTTAAAACAGAACATTTAAACAAGACTCAAAAGTCAAATAACACAGTACAAAAATATTTAAGCTTCAATTGAAAATCAATCATCATAACAAGAATCAAGAATATGTCACAATGGATTTGAAAATAGAGGATCAATTGATGACAAGACTGAGATAACAGAGACATTAGAAATATCTGAAAAAGATTTTAATACACCCATTATAAAAACTCTTCAATGAGCAATTATAACATAATTTTTAATAAATGAAATTTTAAAAAATAAAATACAGAGCCTCTTCAAAGAAATTGAATATATTAAGAAGACCTAAATAGAAATATTACAACTGAAAAATGCAATAACCAAAATAAAAAGCTCAGGTTGAACTCAACGGGAGAATGGAGGTGACAGAGCAGAAGATCATCAACAACAACCAAAAAAAAAAATATCCCAGTGAAATTGAAGATGGAATAATAGAAATTATGCAATTGCAACAGCATAGAAAAAATACACTGAAGAAAGTGAACAAAGTCTCACAGGCTTATAGGAGAATAAAAAAATACTTAACACTCATACATTTGAGTTTTTTCTGGCAAGGGAGGTAAAGGAGGAGGAGCTATAAATGTACTTAAAGAAATAATGGCTGAAAACTCTCCAAATGTTGCAAAAGACATAAACCTACAGATTCAACTTGAGTTAGTTCTAAATAATATAAAGTCAAATAATCCACATCAAGATACATCATAATTACTTTCTAAAAACCAAGTAGGAAGAATAAATTTCAAAAGCATCAAGAGAAAAATGACAGTTTACCTATAGAGTAAAAATAATTTGAAAAAATATTATATTCTGTATCAGAAACCATGGATGCCAGAAATAATAGGTAAACAATACTATTTTTCATGTGCCACAAGAAAAATCACTGTATATACACTGTATACTCACAATATGCCCACTGAAAATACCCTTCAGGAATGAAGGAGAAATCAAGATACTGTCACATGAAGGAAAACAAAAATAATTTATCACAGGTACACCTATCATAAAAGAAGGGCTAAAGAAAGTTCTTTAAACAGAAAGGAAATGTTAAAATATGGAATCTTGGAAATCAGGAATGAAGAAAGATCATAGTAAGCAGAACATGGGTAAATAAAATAGACATTCCTTCTCTGTGTTTTCTAAATTATGTCTGCTGGTTAAAGCAAAAACTTAACACTGTCTAATGTAGTCCTAAGTATATGTATGAAGAGGAGCTATTTAAGATATATTGTAAAGTGAGAGGCACAAAGAGATATAAAGGGCAATAAGATTTCTATTCTTAACTTGAATGGTGAAAAGAGAACACCAATAGACTGATCAGTTGTGTATAAATAGTGTAATACCTAGAACAACAACTAAAAATGCTGCATGAAGAGATGCACTAAAAAACACATTCAGTAAATCAAAATGGAATTCTAAATATATGCTTATGTAATACACAGATTAAATAGGTCTCTTTTGGTAAAGTTCCATGAGTGCTGTTATTGTTTTCAATTAACCATTCTTGTAGATGTGTAGTGATACGTCCTGATGATTTTAATTTGCCTTTTCATAAGGACAAATGATGTTAGAACTTCTTCATGCATATATTGTCTATTTGTATGTCTTCTTTTATGTGTCTACTTAAATTTTTCACCCATTTTTTGGGGGTTGGTTTCTGTTTCCTCTTTTTTATTGAGTTGTGGACAGTCTTTCTATAACTCGAATACCAGTTGTGTGAGAGACGTGATCCATGAATATTTTCCCCAGTCTGTAGCTTGCCTAATTACTTACTAATGTTGAATTTTTATAATCAAAAATTTTACTTTTAATGGAGATGTATTCATCATTTTTTTATTTTATGCTTGTTTCTTTCTCTCTCCTGTCTAAGCTGCATATGCCCACCCAAAGACACAGAAGTATTGTCTAAAGTTTTTTCAATAAAAGTTTTAAGTATTTAGCTTTTTACCTTTAGGTCTGTAAAACAATACAAATTATTTTTCAACAGTGTGAGGTGGAAGTTGATATTCACTTTTCCCCCAATATTGATATCCAGTAATTCCAGTTTCACTTGTTGAAAACACTTTACCTTCCCAATTGGCTACTATGTCAAAACTCAAATGACTGTAATAATGTGTATTTGTATCTGGGCACTCTCTTCTGATCCATTGACCAGTTTGTCAGTTCTTACACTACAACCACACTATCTTAATTACCTTGGCATTAGTCTGGAGTATGTATTATAAATGTTTCAATTTTGTTCTTTTATAGGATTATTTTTATTTCCATTTCTGTATGAATTTTTTATGTTGCTTGTCATTTTCAAAAATACTCCTAATAGAATTATGATTGAATTCATACATAAAATTGTAGCGATTTGACATTTTAATGTTTAGTCTTCCAATCCATGAACATGCTATATCCTTCAAATGAGTGTGGTATTATTTATGTAATTTCAGAAGTGATAAGTCTTCAGCTTTCCAACCAATATTTTTTTTTTATTTTTAATATTATTGATTTAGGGATTTTAATGTATACCATAATTATTCATGATCTACCAGTGTTAACATAGACTTTTAAAAACAATATTAAATAATTTACAGTTCATTTTATTATAAATTGCAAAATATTGTTTTATTTTTCCTCTAAAAAGTTTTATGTAATTTAAAAAGAAAGAGAAGAAATAACAAAAGATAAAAGTACTTATTCCCTTCAATATTCACCCAAACAATTACTATTTTCAATGTTCTGTATTCCTTCTTATAGATCCAGATTTCAGTCTATTACCGCTTCTTTCAGTATTTCTTTTTGTGGAGATCTGTTAGCAACCAACTTTTTAAGTGTTTTTATTTGACATAGAAAACGTCTTTCATTTCTTTCATCTTGATCTTATTTTTGATGGATATAGAATTCTAGGCTTATAATTTTTATTCTTTTTTTTCATTAAAGTTGTTGTACTGTCTTTTATTCTCCATTGTTCCTAAAAAAATTCAGTTGTTTGGGAATCCTTATTCCCCTGTTTGTAATATGTTTCACAAGTTTTTACAAGATTTTCTCTTCATTTATGGTTTCAGGATTTAGACTATGATGTACTAAAAAACGTCTTTTTTTTTTTTTTTTTCATTTTATTCTTTCTTGATATTTGGGAAATTGTTGAATCTAATCAGCAAATTTGGAAAATTTGAGGTCATTGTTCCTTTTATCAAATTGACTTACAATATTATATTAGTTTCAGAGGTATAACATAGTGATTCAATATTTTTATGCATTAAAAAATGATCACCACTATAAGTCTAGGTACCACCTGTCACCACTTAAAGTTATTACAGTATTATTGACTGTCTTTATTCCCTGTGCTGTACATTACCTCCCATGACTTATTTATTTTATACCTGGAAGTTTGTACCTCTTAATTCACTTCACCTATTTTGTTGATTTCCCTACTCCCCTCCACTCTGGCAACCATGCGTTTGTTCTCTGTATCTATGAGCTTGTGTCTGTTTTGTTATACTTGTTTGTTTGCTTTGTTTTATAGATTCCACATGTACATGAAATCATATGATATGTGTTTTTCTCTGTCTGACTTATTTCACGTAACATAATACACTTTAGGTACATCCATGTTGTTGCAGATGGCAGAATGCCATTCTTTTTATGGCTAATATTCCATTTATATATATATATATATATATATATATATATATATATATATATATATATGCCACATTTCCTTTATCCATTCCTCTATCAATGGACACTTAGTTTGCTTATAAGTCTTGTCTACTATAAATGATGCTGAAATGAACAATGAACATTGGGGTGCATATATCTTTTAAATCAGTGTTTTATATTCTTAAAATAAATACCCAGAAGTATAATTGCTGGACTGTGAAGTAGTTTTATTTTTATTTTTTCGAGGAAACTCCACACTGTTTTCCATAGTGGCTGTACCAATTTATACCCCCATCAGTGCACGAGGATTTCCTTTTCTTCACATTCTCATGAAACTTGTTATTATTATTATTATTATTATTATTATTATTATTATTATTATTATATTTTTTGATGATAGACATTCTGACAAGTTTGTGGTGATATCTCATTGTGGTTTTGATTTTCATTTATCTGATGATTAGTGATGCTGAGCATCTTTTCATTGCCTGTTGGCCATCTGTATGTCTTCTTTGGAAAATAAATCTATTCAGATCCTCTGCCAATATTTTAATCATTTTTTTATACTGAGTTGCATGAGTTTTTTTTTTACTATATTTTGGATATTAACCCTTTATCAACTATATCATTTGCAAATATCTTCTCCCATCAGTAGGCATACTTTTCATTCTGTTGATGGTTTCCTTAGCAGTGCAAAAGCTTTTTACTTTGATGTGATCCCATTTGTTTATTTTTGCATTGATTATCCTTGCCTGTGGAGATAGATTCAAAAAAATACTGTTAAGATCAATGTCAAAGAGCATACTGCCTAGGTTTTCTTCTAGGAGTTTTTTGGTTCCAAGACTTATATTTAATTCTTTATTCCATTTTGAGTTTGTTTTAGTATATGGTGTAAGAAAAGATCTAGTTTCATTCTTTTACATGCAGATGTCTAGTTTTGCCAATATCATTTATTGAAGAGACTATCTTTTCCCCATTGTATATTCTTGCCTCCATTGTCATAGATTAATTGCCCGTATAAGCTTGGGTTTATTTCTGGGCTCTCTATCTGTTTCATTGAATTATGTGTCTACTTTGGACAGTACCATACTGTTGCTATTACTACAGCTTTGTATTATAGTTAGAAATTAGGAAGCATGATATATCCAGCTTTCTTCTTTCTTAAGATTGCTTTGACTATTTGAGGTCTTTTGGGTTCCATACAAATTTTAGAATTATTTGTTCTAGTATTGTGAAAAATTCCATGGGTATTTTGGTAGATATTGCATCAAATCTGTAAATTGCTTTAAAAGTAATATGGTCATTTTTATTAACTTTATTTTTATTTTATTTATTTTATTTTTTATTCAGGCATAGTCGAGTTACAATATTATGTGTCAGATGTACAACATAGTGATTCAAATTTTTTAAAAGTTATAATCCAAGTACAGTTATTATAAAATATTGGCTATATTCCCTGTGCTGTAGAATATATTTGTGTTGCTTATTTGTTTTACACCTCTTAATCTGCTACCCCTATCTTGCCCCTCCCCCACTTCTCTCTCCCAACTGGTGACCACTAGTCTGTTCTCTATATCTGTGAATCTGTTTCTTTTTTGTTATATTAACTAGTTTGTTTTATTTTTTAGATTTCACATATAAGTGATATCATACAGTATTTGTCTTTCTCTGTCTGACTTATTTCACTAAGTATAATACCCTCTAAGTCCTTCCATGTTGTCTTAAGTGGCAGAATTTAATTCTGCTGTATGGCTGAGTAATATTCCATTGTGTATATATACCACATATACTTTATCC
Source organism: Balaenoptera acutorostrata (assembly GCF_949987535.1). Taxonomy (NCBI): domain Eukaryota; kingdom Metazoa; phylum Chordata; class Mammalia; order Artiodactyla; family Balaenopteridae; genus Balaenoptera; species Balaenoptera acutorostrata. The sequence continues at coordinate 52,284,193 of NC_080081.1, forward strand.
ATCTCTTTGTTGATGGACATTTTATTTTTTGTGTTTCTATTATAGATTTTTGTTTTGTGGTTACTATGAGAATTATATATATCAACCTTTATATATATATGCTTATTTTAAGCTGATAAGCCACTTAAATATGAATGTATTCTAAAAGAAGTCCATTTTTACTATCCCCCACTCACTTATTATACTTTTGATGTCATATTTTACATCTTTTTACTTTGTGTAACCCTTAACGACATGTTGCAGTTGTAGCTGATTTAAGACTTGTGTCTTTTAACCTTCTACTAACATTTTAATTGGCTGATATACTAGTTTTTCTATATATTTGCCTTTATCAGATATAAAGGTTTATATTTGCCTTGATTTTTTCTTCCATATATTTTCTTATGGCCATTGTTTTTTAAGATATTTCTCTCCCTTATTCTCTTTTTCTTCTTCTTCATGACACTAATTACATATACATTAGATTTTCTTTCATCTTCCACATATACCTGAGACTGTTCATATACATATTTCAGCTATCTCTCTTTCCCTTTATTCTTCAGAGTGATTGTGGTGCATTGTAGTGCCATCAAATTCATTGACTTTTTCTTCTGTTACCTACTGTTATTTACTTATGCTTCTCAAGCAAATCATACTGTATTTATTTTTAATTCTATAACTGCCATTAGTTTCCTGTTTGTCAGCTGAAATTTCTATCTTTTCATTTATAGTGTGCAAGCATTCCTTTACTTGTAGGCATAGTAATAAGAATTGCTTTAAATTATTATTTTTTTTCCTAATTCCAACATGTAAGTTATTATAATGTTGATGTCCATAATTGTTTTGAGAAAGGGTCACATTTACTGATTATTCCACTGCTGTTATTTTATATCAAGCAGTTTGGGGTTATACCCTGATTTGACCAAAACTTTAAGCTGTATCTCTTAAGTGTCTTCTCAAATCACTTGATATGATTTGTTTTGCGTTTGCCCTGCATATGGGTGGGATAGTCAAGGATTAGGAAGAGTTTATACACACAATGTGAACCTCCTCCACTTTTGTTCTCTCTCTCTCTCTCTCTTTTTTTTTTTTTTTTTTTTTTTCTGTGATTCCCTCCTCACTTTCCAGTATCTTCAGTTCCTCTTAACTTTATCATCAGGTTCATGAGTCTGGAAAGACTACTTGTTCTATCAAATTGTTCTATCAAAGTTTCCTATACTGTATGCATGTATATACATATATTCAGGCAAAATGCCAGAAAAATGGGGAAATAATTCCATGTTATTCCTCTCATCTAAGTTTTCACTTCCTTCCAAAATCTGATTTTTTCAACTCCATTTTAGTAGTTCTTTCCACATTATTTCCAGAGCTTATAGTGGTTAATCATGGGAGTCATGGTGCAGTGAGAACTTACTCTGTCCTGCAATATTCAGAGTTCTGATCATGTGTTTTTGCCTTATTGTATGCTTAGTAATTTTTTGTTGAATGTCCAACACTGTGGTATGTTTAAAGACAATTTTATATTCTAGATGATGTTTTATTATTTTAACATAATTTACTTCTGACTTTGTCATAGAGTATATTAGGGATATATGACCTCAACCAAATCAGAAATTGAACTGATTTGAGCCTACACTTAGTCTTTGTGAGAACTGGTTCATTACTGGTTTGTCTTAAGCTGTAGCCCTTTTGTGCCCCAACTGGAACTTGGTTGTTTGTTAAGGTCTCTCCATCTTGGCTGGCCTGAACTCCATTAGTGTCCCCCACTTTGTTGAAAATGTTGGACGCATGCTAATTTCCTCAGACATTTAACTGCTACTTTCTATTTAGCTTCTCAGCCTCTCAGTCCCAGGCATATTGGAGGAAAGAAAGCAGAACTGTGACTATCTTGCTCACCTTTTAAAATTTCCATTACACCTTTGCTTTAGTGGCATCAAATAGAGATAACTTCAATATTTGTTTTCTATTGTTTCCAATTTTTCTCACCTAGACAATTTCTTCAAAACAACCTATTTTTTTTTATTACTAGAAGTTTAAATTAATTAAAATAATTATTGAGAATTAACTATTTTAAAACAAAATGGATTGGCAATAGGTAAAATTATTGACAGCAATAATATATACCACATTATAAAACTTACTTGACAGTATCATTATTATTATTTTGTTGTTGCATTTTTCAATTCCCTTGGATTTTATTTTGGGGTGGATGCTTGCCAGACCGAAATAAAATGATTCTGAATACTTTTAATAATTTTAGGTTCAGTGAAGCCAAAATCATGTAATCTTTCACCTCTTACCAATTAATGCCATTTAATAGTAAATGCTGTATGCTGAAAAAGGTAAGTAGGTGGTTTATATTTTTAACTGTATTATATATATACCTAAATTATATTATTCAAGTATAATAACAAAACCAATTATTCTATCTGATAAGATATAATTTTAAAAGAAACTCAGTGGAAAACTTTTATTATTGCCCAAAGCAGTAGTTCTGAACACATTTTTTAGTCAGGTAAAAGTCTGCAAATCTGATAGGACAGAGAACCTCTTTTTGAAATGTTTCAAATATTCATTGTTAATATCACTTACGCTTTCTTTATAATTTATTTAAAAATCATATTTTATGAAATAATGTTTTAAAGAAGATCTTAATGCCTAGTCCAGTCTATATCCCTAAGCAATAATAAAGTGATATAGAATTATGCTCACAATTTTTGCCAAGTACATTATGCTAAAATTTTATTTTAAAAATTCAAAAAAATTATTCAGGATGACAATTCAACATTTGCCAGTTCTAAAGATATGTGACCTTAATTGAATCCTAGATGAAGTCAAGCATCAAGTAGAAATTATTAGACTGAGAATTAGGAAAACTTTATATTTATCGTACATCTTATTTGGGTAAGTCACTGCAATTTTCTGAGTCTCAAATGTAAGATATAATTTGATTAAATTATCACTTAAGATGCAAATTATTTACTAAACTATGAAATCACTTCTGTAGAATAGTTTTTACTGAAAATGACCAGCTTCAGTTTATTTATCTGTAAAAGGAAAGAAAGTGTCATTAAGGCTATTTCCCATTGATCATCAAGACCAATGACCACAATTGTTCATTAACCCTCTAACTTCACTATTGTGGCAGAGCATGAAGAACAAAAACTGAACAGGGCCAGTCACAATTTCAAGTTCAACAGACATATTGTTCACATGTGGAAGTATTGGTCCGTTATGAACTAATGCCTTCAAAGAAGGATAGTCCATGTTTTGGAACATGTCGTGAAAGTATAATAGTGTCATGATGAAAGAAAACATTCCTACATTTATTCAATGATAAAATTATTTAAGTTTAATTAGAAAGAACACCACATAATAGCCACTAGTTCAGGGAACATACCGCATCTTCCTGTACAGCTGTCTCATCACACAAGCTGTTCAATTCTAGCTGGTGCCATACTTGACTATTCAGTAGGTTATTCCATTCTAGAAAGCCAGCTACTTGTGTCAAAAAATGGTTAATTTCCATTGCCCTAAGAAGCTAGTAAAAGCATTAGCAACATTGTAAATACATATGCCTGATTCCTTTTAGGCATAGGAACTGCTTGACTGATATTCACTGTAAGAATTTATTGGCCCCTCAGGACCATCCATTAAAAGGATTTTTCATAAACATATCTAATATAAACTTATTTTAGATAAAATTTTGAACAAAATATTTTTGTAACTAGACAAGATAATGTTGAATTATGTTTAGAAAAATAAGCAAAGTATATATATTTGCAGTCTAAGGTAAAGATAAATGACACCAATCAATGAAATTATACTCAATTTCACTGATAAGTAGAGGAACATATTTTAAAAATACAATTAGATATGATTTTTCATGTACCAGATTGGAGTGCTTCGAGTATAAGTTGATGATCCTCTATGCAAAGGGAATTAAGACTTCTATGAAATTATTTTAATGTATGTGTGTGAATATAATTATGTGTGAAAATATGATGCATAAATAAAGATACTTATTGCAGGTCTGTTTGTAATTGCATATTATTCAGAAAGGACCAAACTGAGTATCAGGGAGAGATCTTTAAAACTAATTGTATAGATGAGATTTGAACATCTAGCGCCTGCTTGTTTTCCTACATAACAATTTATTGGAACACAACCACATCAATTTATTTACATACTGTCTATAACTGTTCTCATGCTACAGTGATGTCGTTGAGTAGCTGTGACAGAGACTATTTAACCCACAAAGTCTAAAATATTTAGTAGCTGACCATTTGTGTAAAGGTCTGTAGACCAAGGCTATAGATTCATATCCTAGGCTACTATGCAGCACATCTAGGTAATAAATGACCTCTAAACATCTTGAGATGGATCAATCTCCACGAGATATTGTGAGAAGGAAAAATGAAAAGAATGCACATAATACAACAACATATATTTTCATATCACATTGTTTATATATAATACATAAATGTATATATCTGTTGACTCCCAATTTTATACAAAATCATCTCTATTACATATTTTTAAAAAATTTAAACTAATTAAATATGTCTTATTCATAAAATAATAAAATGGTTGATAATTAAGATATAATGTTTTTTTATATTAGGATGTGTAAATTTCTGTATTATTGACTTTTTCTTTCTGTTTTATCTCCTTTTGGTAAAGCTAAATCCTGGGCACATTCAGTCTATTTGTCTGTTGCATGATCAATAAGATTCTCATAGTCCATAGATATAAAGAGTTTTCACGTGCATACATTATACTGCTTGCGTTGTAACAGGAGAAATTTAAGAAGTATGATTCTCAGTTGTTCATAATATTGTTATAAACATGTATCTCCTGGTAAAGCAAAAAAGTAAGTTTTTTGTGTACAATATGGTTACTTTATTCATTATAAAGATATGCGACACAAGCATATCTAGGGATTTCTTATTTAATACCAAGTTCAAAATTGCTTACAAAAATACAAGCATTTCACCAAAAAGGAGAATCTACTGTTTATCTGTGTACAAGTGAAGATTGCTGCTTAAAAATAAATTATTTTTCTCCCTTTCCTTTTCTTGCCTCTTTATCTGAGTTTTCATTATTTCTCTCCATTTGTTTCTACCTCATTCATTATCTAAGATCATTTTCACAAATACAAGGAGGATAACAAATCTATAAATGTGTATATGTGTCTGTGTATGCAATATGTGTGTCTACATAAGTTCATTTTAGGAAGTTTATATAACATTAGAATATAGACTTACAACAAATTAAATTATAAAATTATGAGAAAATTTTCCAATAATGTTTGAGAATAATAATTACAGAGCCTATTCTATTCCATTCATACCATCCTCAGAAAGAGGATATAAAGCCAGTCTAACAGCAGACACATTAACAATTAGTGATTGTCATATCTAGTTATTCCTCTGAAGTTTCTACATTCCATTTTAATTCGGATAATTATTTCCAAAATTGTAAGTTAAAGAGTTTCTTTTTAAGATTCAGTTTTAATAATTACCTTGTTTTTATATCAAAGTCCTCAAGAATAATATCCAGATGTCCTAGTATATTTAGGCTCTTATAACAAAAATACCTTAGACTGGGTGACTTAAACAACAAACGTGCATTTCACACAATTCCAGAGGCTGGGAAGTACAAGGTCAAGACACTAGCAGATTCCTTGTCTGGTGAGAGCTTCCTTCCTGGTTCATAGATGGCTGTCTTTTCACTGTGTCCTCACATAGAGTCTTTTTCATAAGGGCACTCACTAATCCCACTCATGAGGTCTTCACCTACGTGACTTAATCATCTTCCAAAGGCCCCCAACTCCAATACCATCACATGGGAGTTAATTCTAACATATAAAAGTTGGGATGACATAAATATTACTGGTCATGTTCTTAAATTCTCAGGAATCATTACTTAGAGTCTTGAATGGTGACCATAAATAATATTTCCTATTTTGGGGTTTTGATGTTCCAATGTTTGGAAAAATGAAGTCTTGGAAAATTACTTGCCAAACATAAAGAGTTACACAATTTTATTATTGTCATTGTATTTACCGTTTCCTAAGCCAGGTTAGTGTGAAGCTGATCCTAAGTGAAACTCAGAGACAAAAATAATACATTTCTTTTTAGGTAAATTTATATTTTTCTAAAACAAAACCAAAGACCCCCAAACACTATCAAATAATATTTAGTATGCCATTTAATGCTGTTCATATAAAATGTAATGCTGTTCATACATAAAAGTAAAAGAAATGCCAGTTAAAGAAAGTAAATTCAAGTTCTTTACACCCCAAAAATGCAGTATTAAGGATTGGTAGTTATGTGGGTTAAGGTTTAATACAAGAGAAAAAATAATCCTCAGTAACCTAAGCCATGGATAATTAAATATAGTGACTGTAACATCTTTTGAAAGCTGGATCAGAAGCAAGAGGACAGGCACGGGACTTTTGTTTTCAAGATCCCAGCTGTGAGCTTGTTGTCTAGTACTAAGGAGTCACTGCTATCACCCTCACCATGGCCACTACCACGACTTCCTCACACCTGCAACACACGTGAATGGACTGTTTAGCTGCTACAAACACTCTCATTTTGGGGATTTGTGTTAACTGCCATGAACAAGGAGGTGTCTTCTGTTTAATTTCTGCCATCCAAATCTTATCCAACTACCTCTAATTGGTGTAGCTTCATTCGGCTACAATAGATTCCAGGAAAGTTTATTTTAGCTTTCTCCTGGTAGAACAGGATGAGAGAGCTAATCACAGTATCCACTTCAGTAGTTAATAAGATTTAATCCAACATTTTATATTTTATTATAAATGTCCCAGAAAGTAGGCAATCCAACACAGTTTCTCTATATATCAATTACAAATCTTCAATGTTTAAATCATTAAAGAGGGTTTCTGTGGTGTTTTTGACAATGAGAACTAAAATCTTAATGTACATAAAAGTATCAGAAATATTTCTAGCATCTTACTTCTTTCCAAGTGTTATAATGGGCCTAAAGCTAACAAAACAAAACAAAAATCAAAATACCAGTTATGTAGCCATTTCTCTTTATGTAATTCTAAACAATAGTTCATGCTTTGTGATTGACTAAAGATGATGTACAGTTCCTTCAATTTAGCTTTTATCAGAACCATGGTCAAATAATGCATAATATTTTATCTTCTAAATTTTTACTTTTTCAAAAAAATACTTTATCTTCCAAGTTTTTTTAGTCTGAATATAACAGAAGTACTCCATGTGATTAAACAGCTAAAATGTTTTCCCTTTAACCTCTTTGCATTTTTAGCATTTTAAGGCAGAGTTAATAATGTAAATACATGGTTTTACTCTATATGTCTATTTAGCTTGAATGAAAGGGATTTGTAGCAAAGTTATCAGTAGCACATATAGTTCATATAGTATGAAAAGAGTAACTTAATTGCTTTATAATAAATATTTCTTTCCTCCAAAAAATTACACATAAGCAAAAGATTTAAAACAAAATGTATATGTATTGAATGTGTGCAGTTTTTTTTTCCCCTTATGACAGGGAAAAATCTAATCAACCAATATGCATTTAAAACATTAAAACTGATCACATTTTCCATGCAATGTCTATTTTTCTTTTTCTCAGAACAAATATACCACAAATAATTGATAAGAAAATAGGTAGTTGGGCTATACAAACAGACACAAATAGATCACAACTTCCTAAATTGTGCAGAAAAGCTTAGCATAAGAAGGTCTATACCATTGACCTTCTTCAGTAGATATTTATAACTGAATAATTCCTCTACCATAAGGATGAAGAAGTTGGATTATACTCATGGGAGGTAATGTAATCTCTGTTCAGATTTTGCTTGGAATCATACATCACTAATTGACTAAATTAGGAATAAAATGCAATGGTTGAGCTTACTGATATTTCAATATCATCTTTTTGGTAATATTCAGCTATAATTTTGAAGCCAGTGCACACTCTTCTGTCAATTCAAGCTACTGCTATGGGAGTAATTCATTCTCCTTCTATATTATATCACGACTCAGAAATTACTACAAAGACCTATAAAAATCTATTCTTTATGTATTTTTAGCTTTATATCTATTAAAATCACAGTTATATGATCAAATTCTCCAAATAAAACACAAAATTTGAGATTAAAATATTAAGCTTTAAATATAAATTTGAATTGAAATGTCACTTATATCTGGTCTCTAGGAGGGATACATGTGATTTTAGCAACTCACCAAAACTATTTATAAGATTTAATATACCTAACTCACTCAATCCATATGATGAAAATGTTAGTAAGGACCAAAAATGATGTGTTGCTGGTTTATCCTTTAGATTGTACAAAAATGAATATGCCCACATTCTATTCTTCACTTTTTACTTAAGAACATTGAGAAGCAATGTAAAGTAACTAGACAATATCAGAAGTGCTCATAATAGTGAAAAATAAATATCAAACTCGTCCATAAAATGTCAAAGGTCCTTGGGTTTATTTTTCACCTCAGTAACAAATTGGCTTTATTTTTCACCTCAATAACCAATTAGCAAAAAAAAAAAAAAAAAAAAAAAAAAAAAAAATAGACCATGTTTGAGTAAGCCATATATGAGACAAATGCAATTATAAATTGTAATTTGTACATCAATAATAAAGAGTAAAATTAAACTTTGCTCATGATCTTTTTTCTAAATAGAGATATATTTGATTTAATTATTTCTTGAAGTCTGTTATCTCATCCCTGAGATTTTTTCTAATTTTTTCTCTTGTGTTATTTCATGTTTTTTTGTCATTTTATTAACATCTTCACTCATTTGCTGTAGAAGCTAATAGCTTTAAATCTGTTCTGTGAGCAGATATTTTTCTAGCAAATCTTCATATTCTATAGTGAAGTAATGCTGTTCTATTTTGTTAAAAAAAATGTTGTGGGATTTGACCTCAATTTTTTTATGTTGTTTATTTTTGTGTGTGAAACTAGTTTTCTTGAGTGTTTACAATGAATCTTTTTCAGGAAAGCTATTCTGAGTTCACAGAATATCCTCTTCAGTTTTTTTTTTTTTTTTTTTTTTAACTGTAATGTCCCCAAATCTAGTCTCTTGTTCCAAAATCTAATGTCCCCAAAATCGGATTCCCTCGCTCTATATCCTCCTCCACTATCCTTTCTGGTCTTTATCTTTCTTTTGTGCCTGTTTTTCCTGTCATACGCAGTTTTGTTGGCAGCCCAACACCTTCTCCTTACTCAGGGTTCCTGCACTGGAAAAGAGCTCTGCCAACTCGGTTTTCAGGGATTCTAGGAGCTAGATTACTCCACTAGTCCCTGTCATAAACTTGGCTGTCAGATGCTATTGGAATAGGAAAAACCACTCCCCACTCACTAGTTTGGGGTCCCAGATCTCTGGTCTGTCAGGCCCTCTCTTACCTCCTTCTGCTCTGCTTTGTTTAGACATGGATAATACACATGTCTCGTAGCTATTGCTCTTTGAGGTGTTACTTTGGATGACTTGTCACCTAGTTTATTGTGAACACTGTTGATGAATTCAGATTTTGCTGCTTAATTGCTCTGTCTGATTTTAAGTTGGGGTTTGCACAGAGCAAAAAGTTATATATAGTAACTTCCCTGGTGCTCCAGGGGTAAAGAATCTGCCTTCCAATGCAGGGGATGTGGGTTCAATCCCTGGTCTGGGAACTAAGGTCCCACATGCCACGTGGCAACTAAACCTGCATGCCACTTGGCAACTAAACTTGTGTGCCACAACAGCTGAGCTCTCGCGTCTCAACGAGGGAGCCTGCATGCCACAAGCTACAGAGCCCACGAGCCCTGAAGCTCACGTGCCACAACTAGAGTGAGAAAACCCGCATGCCACAACTAGAGAGAAGCCCGTTCACCACAACTAAGGAGAAGCCTGCACACCACAATGAAAGATCTCGCATGCAGCAACAAAGACCCAATGTAGCCAATTAATTAATTAATTAATTAATTATTTAAAAAAGTTGTAGTCAGTATTACCATTTTCCTAAAATCTATTTATGTTATTTTTGAATATGATTATAAGTGGGATTGTTTTTTTCCTATTAAATTATTAAGTAACTTATGTCTGGTATTTAAGAAATTTAATGAATTTTCCATCAAACTGTATTCAACAATCTGAGCATTTTAATGTTATATATGTGTTCAATTATTTATTTCTTTATCTGTTTATTTCTAAGGGAAGACTGTGTGGCTTCCCAACATGTTTTCCTTACTTGGTTTGGGTCTATTCAGATTTTTTAATACTTTCTATAAATTATCTTTAGCTCTACATCCACTTTGTTATTTGAAATTTCATCTACATTTCAGGTGTCCTTTTTTCAATTTGAAAAATAATAATTTTGTCTCCTAATTAAAATTTAGTCAAAAAGTCCACTGTCTTATTTCTTCACAAAGAATGAGTCTTGGATTCACATATGTCATGATAAATTATTTTTGTTGCTGTTATGGATTTTCATTCCATAGTTCTGTTTTTACCCCATCAAGCTATTTGTTACATATTGTTTTAACTTCTTTGTAGTTTCCTTAAAAATTCTACATATATTTATTTTAGTTTTATTTTTAATTTTAAAAATACATGTTAAGACTTCCAAGACATCAATTCTAACAAAAAAATCTTGACCTTTTTTGTAATACAGATATACATAGAAAATGAATAGACAAGATTGTACGTACCTTTATTTTTTAAAATGTGAGCTTCAAATATTATCAAAGTCAGCTAATGTTTTAAAGAACAATTATTTATGCAAAGTTTTGAGATTTTGGCAAGGATTTTATAATTCAGTATTAAGCTGACATACTGCTCATATATGAGGAACACTTAAAGTGGACAAAAGTTTTAAAAATTTTTAAACGTTGTATTGATTGGACACCAAACAAATAGTTGACTTCATTTTCCCTTTTCATTTACCTCTATGAAGTAATGAACACAAAGTAAATCACTATTATTCTCCTGTGAAATTGACACTGCTCATCTTAAATGCTGCTTTAAAAAATCCATCACAGCTTGCACAAATTAGAGTCATACTGTTTGAAGATATGAAATTAGAACTCAGGCATTCCTCACATTTAATTTTAAACTCAGTGCTCCCAGATGCACAGCTTTCTGAACAGTCCATTAATCAGAAAAGCTCGAAACTGTTCATCATATTTCAGTATAACAATTCTTTCATATGTTCCTATCTTTGTTGGGCTATACATTTTGAAAATTGCTTACTCTTGGGCATTTTCTCCATTTGAAGATAAAATATCACACCATCAACTTAAAATGTCTGCTATAATGATCTGAAAATGTGCTGTTCATTTTTTAAGACATTCTGGAAAGCTGACAAGATCAAGCAGTCAGATTTTGAATCATCACTAGCTTGAAAGATTTGATTATTAAAACATTTCTTCATCATTATAAAATTCATTCAGATACATGTAAAAGAAAAAACATTTTTTCTAATGGAAGAATAAAAACAACATGGTAAACGTTTCATGTGATGCCTCTAATTTCTGTGGCCTTTTAGGCTTCAAAGGTAGCAAGGGAGAGGCAGGAACTATTAGGCAGACAGAGAGAGAGAAACATATTTTAGTGATGACACAATTTCCATCCTACTAAGGGAGAGACTTTCAATGTATAATATCCTCTCCAATCTCCAAACATGTCTGTTACCTTCCTTTCCTTGACAACCTAGAGCCTAGTAAAAAGGGAAATTAATGGTGAATTCACTTCTTACATATATTGCAAAAACTTTTGTTAATAAAAAAGACTGCCTCCTTCTCTGATGAGAAATGCTACATCTTGCCCCATAGATACCCCTGACATTGGGCTCTAGACAATGCAGATACAGGCGCGATTCTGGAAAACGTATATTGATGTTACATCATTGCACCAGTGGCTTCTGATTCTACACCAGGTGCATTTGATTATCTTAGCTTTAATTCTTGCCCACTGTCATAGAACCAGGAGAACCTTGGTAATCTGTATTCAGCTTATAGAACAGAATTAAACATTTGCTTCAAAGGTTGGGAATTACTGAGACATAGAGAGATAATGCAGATACCACGCAGCCACTCACTATATCAATCATAAAGCATCTTAAAATGTTTCTGTTTTACATCAACAGATATTTTTGCAAGCAGTTATACAGCAATCACATTATAGATGTGCTTTATATAAACATTTGACTTAAAGAGCTGTTATGCTTTTTTTTAAATGCTATATATAAACATGGAGAAGGGCTGGTACGGTGTAATTCTTCTTAATTTTTTCATATCCTGGGACATATAGTAAATAAAAATAGTGATATGGCATTGGGATAGTCTGCCAAGTCTGATCGTTGCTTCTCCAGATTTAGCCCAGATGTCCCAATGTCTGAAGGTAATCAAAATCTTGGCTCACTGTCACCGATACACAGCATTTCACTTGGGAAGCTTAATTTACCTTAAGTGAATCACTTAATCTTCAGAATCTCTTTTTTTCTGATTTATAACATGGAATTAAAAGTACATAAGCATATCCATATCTTAGGTATATAAATATATAAATATCAAAATAAGTAGATGTTGATTCAAAACTGTTAAGACCATTATAGAACTAAATAGAGTAGCCAGATATTAATGCTACTGTCATGTTAATATTATAAAGTATACCTTCTATTAAGATGACCTGGATTTGTTTTTAATAGATATAATAAGGAGATTTTTTTTTTTTTTACTTTTTAATAACTTTTTATTTCAAAATAGATTTACAGAAGAGTTGAAAAGATAGTACAGAGATCCCATATACATCATAACCAGTACTCCCTGGTGATCATGTCTCCTAGTCTCTCTTTGTATGTGATGGTTAATAAGTATTATTTATTCTTATCTGTAGAAATTCTTATAAAGTATATAGTACTGATTTGTATAAGTGAATTTTTAAATTGCACAAATGATATTTTGCTACAGATATCATTCCTTTATTTACCTTTGTCACTGATAATTTTAACAAGAAATTTGCTTTGTGTTACTACTTCTAATTATTGTATTTATATGAAATTTTACATACCTATTTCCCCTGTCATGGGTAAATATACAGCTTTCAACTGTTGGCTATCACCAGAAAAGAAATAAAAATTTGCAGTGAACATTATTGTTTTCATCTCATTATATTTTGTTTTGTATTTTTGTTTTGTTTTCTGTGTTTGCATACTTTATTTTTTCAAGTATAGTTGATGTATAATATTATATAAGTTACAGGTATACTATATAGTGCTTCACAATTTTTAAACGTTATACTCCATTTATAGTTATTATAAAATATTGACTATATTCTCCATGTTGTACAATAGAGCCTTGTAGCTTAATTTATACATAATAGCTTATGCCTCAATCTTTTACCACTATATTGCCCCTCATCACTTCCCTCTTACAACTGGTAATCATTAGTTGGTTCTCTATATCTGTTCGTCTGTTTTGTTATATTCACCAGTTTGCTGTATTTTTTAGATTCCACATATAAGTGATATCATAGAGCATTTGTCTTTCTCTCTCTGACTTATTTCACTTAGCTTAATGCCCTCCAAGTCCATCCCTGTTGATGCAAATGGCAAAAATTCTTTCTTTTTTTATGGCTGAGGAGTATTCCTTTGTGTGTGTGTGTGTGCATGCGTATGTGTGTACACACATACCACATCTTCTTATCTATTCATCTGTTGATGGACACAAGTTGCTTTCATATCTTGGCAATTATAAATAATGTTGCTATGACATTGAGGTGCATGTATCTTTTTGAATTAGTGCTTTTATTGGCGAGGTTATATACCCAGGAGTGGAATTGCTGGGTCATATGGTAGTTTTATTTTTGTTTTTTGAGAAACCTCCGTATTGTTTTCCACAGTGGCTGCACCAATTCACTTTCCCACCAAGAGCGTAGGATGGTTCCTCTTTCTCCATATCTTTGTCAATATCTGTTATTTCTTTTTAGTTGTAGCCATTCTGACAGGTGTGAGGTGATATCTCATTGTGGTTTTGATTTGCATTTCTCCTATTATGGTTTTGTGTGAGAATTTACCTGAAATCTATATACAGAAGTGAGATTTCAGAGTTATGACTTTTCCTTTACTTACATTGATACTCCAGGTAATGATTGGTATTACCTAAGTATCAAGTTAGGAAACTTTCCTTTTGTTAAAGAAATGATCAAATGTAGAAAAACTGATGGAAGAAATTTTATGGCTTTTTTCTCTTTTAGGCTAATAATATAATTATGATACCTTGGTGGTTTTCTAACATAAAACCACCTTTGCATTTTTCTGACGGACAGAATTCTATGATGACACTTAGATTCCTACCCCCTAGTGTACATGCTCTTTATAATTCCCTCAACTTGAGTGTGGACAGGACATGAGAGATTTTACTTCTGTGACTCCGTAATATTATATGACAAAACAAAAGGGATTTTGATGCAATTCAGTTCCTTGATCAGTTAACTTTCAATTAAGGGATTATCCTGAGATTGTCTGACCTAATCAGTTCAGAGGGAGATTACCTCTGACAGACCTGACTACATAATTTGGAAGTCTTTAGAAGAGGGTGTAGGCTCTTCCTGAAAAGAGAGTTAATCTTCCCTGTGTACAGCAGCCTCCTCCTGTGACTGTGTGGTTTTGGTATGCATATGCACCTCACTTCCTGACAGCCTGCACTTTGGATGTGCTTAGCCACCTCCCTAACTCAACTGCGTAAGCCAATTTCTTATAATAAATAATATATAAGTATTAAATAAGTAAAAATATAAGTAACATATTAACTGGTTTTGTATGTGTATGATTGTCCATATTTCCTCAAAATTAACAGGAATTAAAGTTATTAAACATATATTTATTTTCAAAGATAAAAATATGGGCAAAACATTGATGTAGTAATTTCTTAAATGAGTGCTTTGGCTCCTCCTTAATATTTTGCATGCCAAGTTTCTACTACATGAGCCAATATTCATCTTAAACATATGGTTCCTCATTTATAAGTGTTATTTTATTCATAATCTCAAAATGATGAATACCAAATCCATTCATAACTAAATTAATTAAACTATTTTTATTATTTTAAGTGAAATTTGGCAATCCATTTTGAAATTTCTTTTAGAGTGTTGAAGAACTTCTTTCAGTGTTTTTCTAATGCATTTTCATTGTATGTAAGGCAGATTGACAATGAATATGAAAAGTACCTGGACAATATGATTGATTTAAATACTTACAAACTAATATATTATTCATCAGTCAAATCACACAGAAGTGTATCAAGAGGACAATTGAGATAGTCGAATAATATTAATTTGAAGTTTGCTCTTGAACATTGTTATCAAGTTTTTTCAATCAGTATTCTATATCATTTTTCCCTATTCTTTAATTAACATTACATTGGAATCAATTGTAAGGTTTCAAACCAGGAACACACACACAGACACATAAAAATGGTGATACTGGTAGAGACTTTTTATATTTAAATGATTATGTATTACAAAATTTGGTTAAATACTGTCTCTTGCTTATTTTCTATACTTCCATTCTTACATTCTATATTCTATACATGATACATAATGCATTATAAACATTTTTATTTAAATAAACTCAGAGATGTATTTTTTCACAGATCCTTATAAAGAAATATCAAGTTTGATTATTCAGCTACGATAGTAGATTTCATTTGGCTCTTTTTCTTTTTAGTTATTAAAGTTAATTGATACTTCCTCAGCTTAAGAGTACTAAATCTGCCTGTACGTTGCCCGAATTTTTTGGATAACTCAACCTGATGACTTCATGCCAATAACCTGTAAAAGGAATATTATTGCCAATCGGATGAGGCTAATGAAATAAAATATTTTAATGGATACAAAATGTTTAGCATATTGACCAGTTTACAGAATGCCCTCAGTATATATTGTATAGTTTTAATAACTTAGAGGTAGAAATATTTTATTTTTATCTTTAGTAGTAATAATTCCTGTCTTGATTCTAAAATGTGTTCCCTCTTTGATTGATACTCATATAAAAGAAAATAGCAGAGTTTTATTTCACCTTTCACAGATAATTTCTGTTCATTCTGCTCCTAGTCCAGTGGCTACTTGCAAGGCTTCCTAAGAAAAAAAACGATATGAGATAAAACATGTATTTTTACTTGCAACACAGTTTTGCATGCTTGTGAGAGACTAATAAGAAAATAAGCCTGCTTATTTTTATTTAGCAGTTTTGATTCTTTTATTTTACATCTTTGGAGATAATGTGCTGGGGAATAATTTAGGGAATCATAGGTAGGGAAAAAAGATTGTTGCATAATAATAAAGTTGTTGAAATGTATTCAATAGTATATTACTTTTCCAGATATAGTTTTCATTACCTCTTTTTAAACTTGTTTATTTCTTTCAAACAATTTGTTCTCTAAGAAAGTATAAAATTATTAGTTCTCTGTGTTCAGAGGCTTACTTAATGTGCTATGCACTCCCATACAGCCTTTCCCTAGGCTATTTATTATAGCACCAGCAGATGAATTTGAGATGTCAGTTAATGATGCAAGATGGGTCACAGTGATGATTTTTATTGGAAAATAAGATAGCCTAAGAAAATGAAAATCTAAATCTATGCAATTTTTATGGAATAGTTAAATGACTTCTTAAAATATTCAAATGTTAAAGACTGTAGTAACTACAGATTTTAATGAATACTTTATTCAGAGATTTCAAAATATACCCTCACACATGTGTATTTTTGCCTAAACATTTGCCTATGTTTTCTGTTCTTACCTATTTTCATGCTTTGAAGAGTAGAATTCTTTAGGAACAAATCATATATATCTTTTAAGATTTAAATTGCAAATTTATTTATAATCATGAATGAGTGAAAGAAGCTAGTTTAGCTTTGGGCAATAAAATCTCAGTCACTACCTAACCTACTGAATCCCTGAAATCAGATCACTCTATGATCTATAGGTAACTCTATTAGAAAGGTCAACATCAAACAGACCATGCTAATGTTGGGCAGTCTTTGTGCCTTAGCTTTGATGTATGTAAATATTAAGTATGCTAATTAAAACATACTTCAAATATAAGCTCTACACTTTTGGAGGAGCATCATTTTGGCTGAGTAATTCATAATGTCATCATTAGATGATTCATATCCTAGAATAAGAAAGTATATCGAAAGAGAGAGAAAGGAGTTCATATTTTTTAGTATATTTTATGTGAGAGGTGCTCTACATGGAATTGTTACTCACAGTCAATCTGAGATGTGTGCCATCATTCCCCATTTTATAGATGAGGTAACTAAGACTTAGAGAGAATGATTAACTTGCCAATTGTCACACATATGAGAATTGATTTTATCCCATTATATATGACTTCAAAGCCTGGGCTCCTCTACATGCTACTCTCATTTCCCAAGTGAATTAGCTCAAGTTGTTGAGAAGTAGTTCACATATAATGAGATGCAGCTGTCTTAAATGTCTTTTTTCTTTTTCTTTAGTTTGGACAAATGTATACATCCATAACAGAACCAACATAATCAAGGCATGAAATACTTCCAGTTTCCACAATATTCCCTCTGTCCCTTCTCAGTCAATTCCCCCAAATCTCAGCCCTAGTCATCCACTCATCTTTCTGTTAGGGTAGGTAAGTTTGTCTCCTCCAGAATTGCATGTAAACAGATGATACAGTATGTATAATTTGTGTCTGGTTCTTTCATTCAGCTTAATGTTTTTCTGAAATTCATTTATGTTCTTATGTTTATCTCTATTGAGTGATCTTTTATTGCTCAGTATTCAACTCTATGGATATACATTGTTTTGTTTATCTGTTCATTAATTGATAAACATCTGTTTTGTTTCCAGATTTTGACAAATGTGAAGGAAGCTGTTATGAACAAGTACAGTTTTCTTTGGACATATATTTTTATTGACTATATAAAAGTGGGATTGATGAGTCAAATGTTAAGGTGTTTATAAGTGGAGAATTCTTGTGTGAAAACTTGCAACATTCAACAGGGACTCCAAAGGGCTCATACCTAAGAGTAAACACTATTCTAGACCATTTCTAACAAAACAAAAACATATGTAGAAAAATAATAAACTCTGCTAAGTAACTTAACCCACTCCAGAAACAAACTTCCACACTCCCTAAAAGAACACCTAGACACTTGAAACCATAACATGCATAATATCCATAATCAAAACTTACTGCACATGAGAAAAAGCAGGAGAATGTGATCCATAACAAAGCAAAACAAATAAACAAATAGGGAATTAAAGCAGACTCAGAAATAATGTAGATAATAGAACTATGGATTTAGCAAGTAAATCCTTTTAACCTCACAAGGATTTTTACTGCAACGTATGAGTTATAGCTATGCTCCAATCTCTCAACCCTAGATCTTGAAACTAGTCAATGCTGCAAAAAAATGCTGGTGTTAGACAGTTTTCCATCCTTCCCAAAAAATAGGATAAAAGCCTTTAATATGAAAAATTGCAAAAAAGAATAATATCCAATTAGTATATCCAACATTTATATATGCCATATAAACATTTATACTTTGCCATAAAATGGATTATATTTTTCCTTTCCAATTTACATGTGCTGCCCATGAAAAAGTAAGTTTATCCAATATACAAACACATTTATTTATATAAGTATTTCATCTAGTTGAGGTGCAATAGTATATATACACTTCAAAAGTTATAGCTCATGAAACAAATTGACAATTATAATAGTATTTCTCTTTATCCTGGGCTCTATGCAGTCTACTTATTCTTCATGAAAATAATTCCTGATTCAAATAACTTATTGGGATGGCTCCTCATTTCTAAATTTTTTTCTAAGATTAATTCATACTTCTATAATGAAAAATTTAACAAGCTAAAGCCCATATTCTTAAAATTTATTGTATCATTTCTTCGGTATAAAATTATTTATTAACTAATTGTGGTTTGAAAAAATCACTTAGGACGGCTCTCTTTAAATTGGACACTGATCTAACTGAAATACTTTCCATTGATTTATACATGAATGTCACAAGAATATCTGTGTATCTACATATGCCAATATGTTCCATAACTTATTTCAATATGAGTATGCATGCACACAGCCATTCATGTTCTTATTGTTTCATAGCATTGTAAACTCTTTTCTTGTGAATTGATCATTTAGATGTTGTAGGCCAGACTTCATTTTCTGTGTATGTTTCCTTATAGTTATTTAATATAACATATTCTAAATAGGAATTTGCTTTTTATATTTCTGCTTTTATCAAAATGGAAATACAGTACTTATCACAAGCAATTCATGAATCTCTAAAAATTTTTTTCAGATATTATTTACTAAACATGCTCTAAGAGTATTTTTAAAGCAATGAAAATCTTTGGTCACTATTTATAATAAACTATTCTATAGAGCATACATTTATGTTGTTTAGCCTAAGATAATCTTTATTAAAATTATTGTACTCAAATCCATTTTAAGCTCTGTTATATAATATTTCAAACAGTTCACATAATATACCTTGTTCTAATATGTTTTGTATTGGACAGGAGAGGCTATCAAAGATATGGTGAGTCTTTATTTATTTTTCATGATTTTTGTTCTTATATTTCACCTGGTGTATTCACATGTGTAAAAAATTCTCCTCTAAATCCTGATGTAAAGATCTTTTGAAATACTTTACTATATTAAAATGAAACAAATTAGCAACACAATTGCACCACGTGGTGTTACTGTTTTCCTATGAAACTGTTTATCGTCCTTTCAGTCTACAAAATTTTAGTACCTTACTCAGGAGAAAGCCTTCATCAAAGTAAGGACACTTCAGAGCACAGAATAGAAGAACTATAAAACTGTCATAGATGTCAGAATATATTGCAATCAGCAGCAGAGTAGTATTGCCTGGAAAACAGCCATTTCATCTAAGGAGTTCTTTATGGTCTGGTAAATTGCATTACATTTAAACAAAATAGAAATGACATTCTTACACGAAATAGTTTAATCACTCAGTACACGGTTAATTTTTCTGACATATCCTATTTCTTCATTTTCTGAAATGTGTGGGGTTTTTGTTTACTTTGAATTCAAGAGAGTATATCCAAATAAACTTTATTTTACCAAAGGGGATGTGAACACAGCAAGAAGGGAAAGGAAAAAGAAAGCCCCACGCCCCTTGAAAAATATAATACAGACTCTTACAAAGAGTCTATTGAAAATAATTTCAAATATTAAACCTACATAATGGTAACTGCGTGTGTGTGTGTGTGTGTGTGTGTGTGTGTTGATAGGCAGAAAAGAAAAACGAGAGAGAGAATATAAGGAATAAGCAGTACTAAAATAGCAACACTAGTAAGCAAAGTTGTTATTCAAACTTGTTAATTTTAACGTCTTTTTATCTTGAATAGGGACCGTTCTGAGTAGAGACCCAGGATACTGAATATATGGCACTGGTTAGCTTGATTTTTTTCTTCTTCTTTTACATCATTTTATTCTTTGTTGTTTTATTTATTTATTTATTTTAACTTATGCTCACGTTTCAAGGCATTGGACTCATTTGGTCATGTCATTAAGAAGTGCTGGATCTGGGATTTTATTATTTGATTATTGAGTATTTTGCACACTCTGAAGCAAATTAGTATTCCAGCTTCGCTGCTCACTGCTAGACACTGAACGCAGATAGAACACATTATGCGTTAGACTAGTTAAGAGGTTTTAAATTAGATTTGTGACTTGAAAGGTTGAATAAGAAAACTAATAGAACACAAGATGAAGCAGAGGGAAAATTAGATTAATTATCTACATCATTCTGTGTGAACAGTTGCTGATGTACTGTGTTGTTGAGTGGTATTTTGGTACTAAAACATGCCTTAATTTTGCCTACATTAAGCTGCTATAATTGTTGTGAAAACACATATACATATTTACAAATCATAGTATCTTGGAGTATTTTAAAAATAAAATATATATTTAAATAGGATATTCTTTCTCTCTCCTCCTCCTCCTCCACCCCCTCCTCCTCCTTCTTCTTCTTCTTTCCTCTCTCTCTCTCCCTTCAGTTAGGCATATTTACATGTGTGATTAAACCAAATATTCATCTTGTGTATTATTTCTTCATTAAAATAACTTCTAACTTGTTAGTTCAATAAACTATATACTAAGTGCAAAAACGTAAAGCATTTTTCCTAGTCATTCTCATTTCCTAACCTTCCTAAAAAGGTATTATCTTTCACTCACCAGGGGAAAATTCCAAATAATGGTATCTGCAGGAATTTCACATTAGTGTAACAACAAAGGTCAAACTTTCTTGATCTATTTCTGAGGCTACTACCTCTTACTTTAAGTAATCCAGACAAATTGAAACCATACTCCTGCAAATCTGGTTCTGTTCAGATGCCTTAAATTCCTAGTGTGTGTGTGTGTGTGTGTGTGTGTGTGTGTGTGTGTGTGTGTGTGTGTCTTTTGCTCTTATTTCAGTATTCTCTAATGGCAATGACACTGATATTTAACTGAAATAATTCCTGCTGGGACATCAAACATGCCTGAACAAACATTCACCTTTTCCTTGTAAATGGCATCAAGTGCTCATTCTGTGTGACAAGCTATATTTTAATTTTAAGTATTCCTTTTTTAATGCTCTGAACCTCAGTAGGGTGAGATTGCCATAAAGCCCTCTGGTTGGTAAAATAGTGGGGGGAATCAGGAAAGAATGTTTGCAAATTCTGCTTGGTAATTAATGCAGCATGACAATTATTATTAAAGTAATTAAAACATAAACAACAGCTAGTTCCTAGTTAAGATTGTATTTAGACTTTTATGGATTAATTATATAAATTCAGAGTTAGAAAAAACCTGCTTATCTCTCTAGAAAACAACTAAGTAAATTATAAATTATCTCTTATTCTAAGTATATCTATATTTTACACAATGTAAATATTTTCAATAAGTATATTCCTTTCTATATTTTACACAATATAAATATGTTCAATAAGTATATTCCTTTCAGTTTAAATTTCAACTGATTAAGATAAAATAATAAAGGCCTGTTTACCAGAAAAAGTGAGGTAGAAAGATATGGATTAAGTAGATGTTTTTGGACAAAAATGCAGCATTAATGGATAAAACAAAGTATCAGAACATCAAATCAAACTATCACAAATGAGAAAGTTTACCTAGCATCAAGTTTTACTATTAATTGTAAGTAATAAGTAAAGAATATTCAGGAGGAACAAGGTGATGTCTAGGAATGCCTTTACATCTCCTATCCTGCGTTATCAGGACACACTCAGGCCACAGTTAATATACTGAAAATCTAACTTTTACATTTATCACTATGACTTAAAAGAGAAATGTTCAACCCTGAAATATCTCCATTTTATACTCAGATAGTTGCACAGATAATGTGATATTTGCTATGAAACATGCCTCAAAATTCCATGATTCCAGCTTTGTTTACAAAGTATTCTGTACACACTAAGCATGGAATGTTCTGATGAAACCTTTCCATACATAAGAAATTTCCAGCTAGCAAAAACATTTGTATAATTTCTAAGAGTTCTATCATTAGCACGTACATGTGACGATTTGACTGGATTGTCTTTATTTGTTTACTTCCGGAACACATCCTCCTTCTTTCACCACAATTATAAAATGAAAGAAAAGATTGCAGACTTGCTATTAACCATTTATTGACAGTTCTGTCACTTGCCATTGTTCACTATGTAAGGAATTCAGAGGAAAGAAGAGAATTACAACAATGCATGGCACAGAATATGTTCTACATATGTGTTAACTATTATTAATGTTATTATCATCCCATTAAATATAAATAGTTCTCACTTCTATAAACATTAAAACAAAATATCTGTAATTTTTAGTAAGTTCTTTTAAAAATCCAGAAACTTTTTGAGTCATGCAAAGCATAAATTTCCTTGTAAGTAAGGATAGAAAAGGAGTCTGAACATAATGTTTGGTAATGAAGACCAGTCTTTACTAATCAGATATCAGCTTTTACTGCCACAATAAAATTATCTTACTTAGGCACTGTCTGAGACTTAATTTTCATATGGTTTAAAGTCATGAGAATTTTTAGGTTCACACAAAAATCTTCCTATGTGGCAAATTATTATTCCAAAAAAAGGATCGATTTCAAGAAAATTATCATCCTCATTTATTGCTTAAAATATGTAATTGAATGTCTAGAACTTAATCTATGGTCTATCAATACACTGAAGGGAAAACTAAATTACCACTAGTTCAAATGATGACTATTTTATGATAAAAAAAATATGATCAATGACTTGTACATATCAGACTTGGAAACAGTCTCAGTGGAGACTTAGACAGAAATTAAAGTCAATGCATAATGTTATTAACCTGATAAGCATAGATCCATGGTCTATATGAGAGGAAATGCAAAAGTAACATGTATGTATTCAGCATACACATAGTCTATGACCATCCCATCATGACCACATACAGTACATCATAGATCAGGAAAACAAACTACATAGTTGGGATTATTCACATTAAAGGTTAGATCATTCAGAAAATGAGTGTAATTGGATAATTGGGAGCAGAAATAAGAGGGAACTTGTGCATAATGGACTAAAGATCTTGAGGAGGACATCTTATGTAAATTGAATTATCATTCTTTTTTTAATGTTCTTGAACTGTAATGTAAGGTTCAAAGACTCCTACAAAAATAATCCTAGGGCTAAAATCCAAAATGAAGTAGAGAGCCTAAATAAAAGAGTAGACACAAGTTACCTAAGAGTGCTTCTACATTTATTCTGGTTTGCTGCCAATTCTGTCTCTGTGCTATATGCTTTCTTTAGAAATGTAAGGGGCTTCCCTGGTGGCGCAGTGGGCTTCCCTGGTGGCGCAGTGGTTGAGAATCTGCCTGCCAATGCAGGGGACACGGGTTCGAGCCCTGGTCTGGGAAGATCCCACATGCCGTGGAGCAACTGGGCCCGTGAGCCATAATTACTGAGCCTGCACATCTGGAGCCTGTGCTCCGCAACAAGAGAGGCCGCGATAGTGAGAGGCATGTGCACCGCGATGAAGAGTGGCCCCTGCTTGCCACAACTAGACAAAGCCCTCGCACAGAAACGAAGACCCAACACAGTCAAAAATAAATAAATAAATAAATAAATAAATAAATAAATAAAAAAGAAATGTAAGTATGGAGCTTTCATTATTTCTTTTTTTAAGGACCCATTATCTTTCCTAGGAGAGAAGAAGTACATTTAACTTACATGAAGAAGATTCTAGACTGGGCAGATAAATTTTATTTTCTAAGTTCAAGGCATCCTGGGTAAATATTTATTTTATTTAATATTGACACAATCTTGTTGAAGGAATGATGCAGATAGCTTTATCATAATTTTTGTTAAAAATTAATAAAACAACAAAGAATTAGAATATTGTGTATTACTTGTCCTGGTTGCCATAGCATAGAAAACATATATCAACATTAGCATTTGGCACCGCATATATATGGCATCAAAATACAAGATATTTAGACTAACACATTGCCTCAGAATATAATTATTAAAATATAGTAGGAGGAGAACCATTCCTAGAAAGTCAGGTTGAGCTCCTCATGGACCCTCTCTCTAGTGAAACAAATATAATTGCTGAAAAAATAAAAAGGGGGTCCCTGGAATTGTCTTAAGATCACACAGCAAATGGAGAAACATATATATATATATATATATATATATATATATATATATATATATATATATATATATATATATATGTTTCTCTCTAACCATATATATATATGGTTTCTCTCTGATAGTGGCAGACAGAAATTTCTCACTTCCCAGATTTATGTTGCAAAACCTTTATTTTAGGCAAGCAGAGCAAAATCAATCAATCTGCTTCATCTACCAAGCTTCTACTCATAGAGTGCAAGACTACTGCAGTTGTGGCAGATTGAGAATCCCAGACCTTGATCATCCTACCACATCACTCTTATGGCAGATGTTCCAATGACAGGAAAAGGAAGCCAAGAAACCAGAGGATATCATCCATGCCCTGTGCTCTCCTAAGAGTAGGAATGCAAATGTAAGGCAAATGGGCCACTCTCCATGCCCCCAGCTCTGGATGAATGGCACATATGTTCTTCCCAGGTGGAGTGGTAGGCCATAATAAAAGAAATTTGTAGCTCTCCATAAAGTGACTGACTTTATCTGCAGCAGAGTTTGGGGATCTTCACGCCCAAGGACACTGTCAAAAATGGAGATCTGAGTGATAAATAATTAAGACGAGGCTGGCAGTTCATTGTTATAGCAACAAATAAAATAATAGACCAGCTAGTCATTTATCAGAAAGAACCAGGGAAAAGAGAGCTTTCTTGGGATTGGGTCAAACCCAAGACTGTGCCCAAAGACTATCCTGCAGAAGAGACTGACTTAGTTGGAATAGTAATCAACTAGTAATCATTGGAAATAAACATCTGAGTGTGATACTAATAGAGGCAGACTGGGCAGTTTGTCATCCACAGTGTATGGGGTATCATGAAGATAGTGCAACTTCTGAGATGCAACATTAGAGGCTGGATTCTGCAGGGGTAATAGACTTTCCTGAAAGAGTCTATCAGAATCACTAAATAAATAAATAAACAAATAACAACAAAGTTTTCAATAAAATATTATGAGCCATACAAAACAAACAAGCCATGAAACTCTGACTCATACACAGAAAAAATAAAACAGGCAATAAAAACTGCCTTCAAGGTGACCCAAATATGGTACTTCAGAGAAAAAACAAAAAAAACAAAAAACAAAAACCTTCAAAGTGCTATTATAAATATGTTCAAAAACCTAAATGCAAAAACTTCCAAATTAGACAAACAATTTAATCTATGCATCCAATAAGCCCAACTGCCTCCAAGTAGAATATACAGAAAGATATCCACAAGCAAACACATCATAGTAGAACTGTTGAAGGCAAACCCTGAAAGCAGCAAAAGAAAACTGTCACATACAAGAAACCTCAATAACAGTTATAGTTGGTTTCTCATCAGAAACAGAGGAAACTAGAAGGCAGTGGGATGACCTATGCAAAGCTCTGAAAGGCAAAATATCTGTCAACCTAGAATCTTATATCCTACAAAACTACCTTACAAAATAAAAGGGAAATAAGATATTTCCATTTAGGCAACAACTGAGAGCATTCATTGTTAGCAGGTATGACATAATAAAGAGTTCATCAGGAGGAAAGCAAGTGATATGACATATTTAAGAGTTCATCAGGATGAAAGCAAGTGATAAAAATGCTGTTTGAAAAATGGAAATGATAGACTTATTCTATGCAGGGTTGCCATAAACCTCTAATCTGTAAAAAATGCAATATCTTCAAAGCAAAACAAAGCAAGTACAATAAAAGGTGGTATGCCTGTATTACTCAAACAGTAAAACCAAACAAAAACATCCCAAAAAATTAAAACCACAAACCAATATCCCTTATAAATATATGCACAAGAACCCTTTACAAAACACTAATAAACCTAATCCAATAATATATCAAAAGGATTATACATCATGATCAAAATATTGTTGAGAGAAATTAAAGAAGACCTACATACATGGAAATATATCCCAAGTTCATGTATCAGAAGACTTAGTGTTGTTATTATGACAACACTCTCCAAATTGATCTACATATTTAACACAAATCCCTATGAAAATTCTAGTTGCTGAACCCATGAAAATGTATATACTTAAAGTATCCAAAAACATATTGAAAAAGAATAAAATTGGAGCATTCAAACTTACTAATTTCAAAAATTATTACAAAGCTGCAGTAATATATTGGCATAAGAGTAGACATTTAGATCAATGGGATGAAATTCAGAGTCAAGAAAGTAACCTTTACATGAATAATAAATTGATAATTGAAAAAGATACCAAGGCATTCTATGAGGGGGGGGGGGGTACCTCCAGTGTTTTTCAATAAATATTGCTGAAACCACAGAATACCAAGTGCAAAATAATGAAGTTGTATTTCTTCCTTACACCGTAACACAAAAATTAACTCTAAATGGATCAACAATCTAAACATAATTGCTAAAAATATAAAAATGTCAGAGAAAACACAAGAATAAATGTTCATGAATTTGGGATAGGCAAAGCTTTATAAGATATGACAATAAAAGCCAAGATACAAAGAAAAAAAAAATTACTTCATCCATAATTAAAACATGTGTGCTTTAAAGGATCTCACCAAGAAAATAAAAAGGCAAGCCTAAAATATCTGTATCTAGAATGTAATAGTTCTAGATAACTATTACAACTCAATTATAAAAATATTAAATATTTTAAAAAGTAAAAATACCACTTAAATGATAATCAGAATGGCTATGTACACAAATAAACAAAGGACCAGTAAGCACTTGAAATTTGTTGAACAGCTTCAGACATCAAGGAAATGCAAATCAAAACAGCAATAATATACCACTTTACACTCACTAGGGTAGCTATTATCAAAAAGACGGATAATATCAAGTATTGTTGAGGGTATGGAGAAATTGGAACCCTTGTAGATTGGTCAAAGGAGTGTATAATTGTACAATTACTTTAGAAAACAGTATGACAATTCTTCAAAATGTTATATATAGTGTTATGATATGACCCAGTAATTCCACTTCTAGGTATAAACTTTAAATAAAAATCTATGCAATATAACAAAGTGCACACAAATGTTTATAGCAACATTATTCATAATGACCAAAAGCAGAAAGAACAAATGCCTTTAAACTGATGAATGGTATAAAGTGTCATACAATAACATTTTATTCAATTATAAAATGGAATAAATTACTTATACATGCTACAACATGGATGAATTTTGACAATATTTTGCTAAGTGAAGGAAGCCAGTCAAAAATATAATACAGGGGGGAGAGGGCAAGATGGTGGAAGAGTAAGACGCAAAGATCACCTTCCTTCCCACAGATATATTAGAAATACATCTACACGTGGAACTGCTCCTACAGAACACGCACTGAGCACTGGCAGAAGACGTCAGACCTCCCAAAAGGCAAGAAACTCGCCACGTACCTGGGTAGGGCAAAAGAAATAAGAAATAACAGAGACAAAAGAATAGGGACGACACCTGCACCAGTGGGAGGGAGCTGTGAAGGAGGAAAGGTTTCCACACACTAGGAAGCCCCTTTGTGAGCAGAGACTGCAGGTGGCAGAGGGGGGAAGCTTCGGAGCCACGGAGGAGAGTGCAGCCATAGGGTTGAGGAGGGCAAAGCGGAGAGATTCCCGCACAGAGGCTCGGCACTGACCAGCACTCACCAGCCAGAGAGGCTTGTCTGCTCACCCGCCAGGGCGGGCGGGGGCTGGGAGCTGAGGCTCCGGCTTCATTCGGATCGCAGGGAGAGGACTGGGGTTGGCGGTGTGAACACAGCCTGAAGGGGTTAGCGCACCACAGCTAGCCGGGAGAGAGTCCAGGAAAAAGTCTGCAGCTGCCGAAGAGGCAAGAGACTTTTTCTTGCCTCTTTGTTTCCTGGTGGGCAAGGAGAGGGGATTCAGAGCGCCACCTAAATGAACTCCAGAGACAGGCGCGAGCCGCGGCTATCAGCGCAGACTGCAGAGACGGACATGAGACGCTAAGGCTGCTGCTGCTGCCACCAAAAAGCCTGTGTGCGAGCAAAGGTCAGTCCCCACACAGCCCCTCGTGGGAGCCGGTGCAGCCCGCCATGGCCAGGCTCCCGTGATCCGGAGACAGCTTCCCTGGGAGAACGCATGGTGCACCACAGGCGGCTGCAACGTCACGCCAGCCTCTGCCGCTGCAGGCTCGCCTCACATCCATATCCTTCCGTCCCCGCAACGCGAGTGAGCCAGAGCCCCCAAAGCAGCTGCTCCTTTAACCCCATTATGTCTGGGCAAGGAACAGACGCCCTTAGGTGACCTACAGGCAGAGGCGGGTCCAAATCCAAAGCTGAACCCCGGGAGTTGTGCGAACAAAGAAGAGAAAGGGAAATCTCTCCCAGCAGCCTCAGAAGCAGTGGATTAAAACTCCACAAACAACTTGATGTGCCTGCATCTGTTGAATACCTGAATAGAAAACGAATCATCCCAAATTCAGGAGGTGGACTTTGGGAGCAGGATATATTAATTTTTCTCCTTTTCCTTTTTTTTTGTGAGTGTATATGTGTATGCTTCTGGGTGAGATTTTGTCTGTATAGCTTTGCTTTATAATAGCTTTATTTTATTTCATTTTATTTTATCCTCTTTCTTTATTTCTTTCTATTTTTTCTCCCTTTTATTCTGAGCCGTGTGGATGAAAGGCTCTTGGTGCTCCAGCCAGGCATCAGGGCTGTGCCTCTGAGGTGGGAGAGCCCACTTCAAGACACTGGTTCACAAGAGACCACCCAGCTCCACGTAATACCAAACAGCAAAAATCTCTCACAGATCTCCATCTCAACATCAAGACCCAGCTTCACTCAATGACCAGCAAGCTACAGTGCTGGACACCATATGCCAAACAACTAGCAAGACAGGAACACAGCCCCATCCATTAGCAGAGAGGCTGCCTAAAATCATAATAAGGCCACAGACACCCCAAAACACACCACCAGACGTGGACGTGCCCACCAGAAAGAAAAGATCCAGCCTCATCCACCAGAACACAGGCACTAGTTCCCTCCACCAGGAAGCCTACACAACCCACTGAACCAACCTTAGCCACTGGGGACAGATACCAAAAATAACGGGAACTACGAACCTGCAGCCTGTGAAAAGGAGACCCCAAACACAGTAAGATAAGCAAAATGAGAAGACAGAAAAACACACAGCAGATGAAGGAGCAGGGTCAAAACACACCAGACCTAACAAATGAAGGGGAAATAGGCAGTCTACCTGAAAAGGAATACAGAATAATGATAGTAAGGATGATCCAAAATCTTGGAAATAGAATAGATGAAATGCAAGAAACATTTAACAAGGACATAGAAGAACTAAAGAGGAACCAAGCAATGATGAAAAACACAATAAATGAAATTAAAAATACACTAGATGGGATCAATAGCAGAATAACTGAGGCAGAAGAACGGATAAGTGACCTGGAAGATAAAATGGTGGAAATAACTACTGCAGGGCAGAATAAAGAAAAAAGAATGAAAAGAACTGAGGACAGTCTCAGGGACCTCTGGGACAACATTAAACGTACCAACATTCGAATGATAGGGGTCCCAGAAGAGGAAGAGAAAAAGAAAGGGACTGAGAAAATATTTGAAGGGATTATAGTTGAAAACGTCCCTAATATGGGAAAGGAAATAGTTAATCAAGTCCTGGAAGCACAGAGAGTCCCATATAGGACAAATCCAAGAAGAAACACGCCAAGACACATATTAATCAAACTATCCAAAATTAAATATAAAGAAAACATATTAAAAGCAGCAAGGAAAAAACAACAAATAACACACAAGGGAATCCCCATAAGGTTAACAGCTGATCTTTCATCAGAAACTCTGCAAGCCAGAAGGGAGTGGCAGGATATACTTAAAGTGATGAAGGAAAAAAACCTACAACCAAGATTACTCTACCCAGCAAGTATCTCATTCAGATTTGATGGAGAAATTAAAACTTTTACAGACAAGCAAAAGCTGAGAGAGCTCAACACCACCAAACCAGCTTTACAACAAATGCTAAAGGAACTTCTCTAGGCAAGAAACACAAGAGAAGGAAAACACCTACAATAACAAACCCAAAACATTTAAGAAAATGGGAATACGAACATACATATCAATAATTACCTTAAATGTAAATGGATTACATGCTCCCACCAAAAGACACAGACTGGCTGAATGGATACAAAAACAAGACCCATATATATGCTGTGTACAAGAGACCCACTTCAGACCTAGAGACACATACAGACTGAAAGTGAGGGGATGGAAGAAGATATTCCATGCAAATGGAAATCAACAGAAAGCTGGAGTAGCAATTCTCATATCAGAAAAAATAGACTTTAAAATAAAGACTATAAAAAGAGACAAATAAGGACACTGTATAATGATCAAGGGATCGATCCAAGAGGAAGGTATAACAATTGTAAATATCTATGCACCCAACATAGGAGCACCTCAATACATAAGGAAAATACTAACAGCTATAAAAGGGGAAATCAACAGCAACACAATCATAGTAGGGGACTTTAACACCCCACTTTCACCAATGGACAGATCATCCAAAATGAAAATAAATAAGGAAACACAAGCTTTAAATGATACATTAAACAAGATGGACTTAATTGATATTTAAAGGACATTCCACCCAAAAACAACAGAATACACATTTTTCTCAAGTGCTCATGGAACATTCTCCAGGATAGATCATATCTTGGGTCACAAATCAAGCCTTGGTAAATTTTAGAAAATTGAAATCGTATCAAGTATCTTTTCCGACCACAACGATATGAGACTAGATATCAATTACAGGAAAAGATCTGTAAAAAATACAAACACATGGAGGCTACACAATACACTACTTAATAACGAAATGATCACTGAAGAAATCAAAGGGGAAATCAAAAAATACCTGGAAACAAATGACAATGGAAACACGACGACCCAAAACCTATGGGATGCAGTGAAAGCAGTGCTAAGAGGTAAGTTTATAGCAATACAAGCCTACCTCAAGAAAAAGGAAACATCTCGAATACACAACCTAACCTTGCACTTAAAGCAATTAGAGAAAGAAGAACAAAAATACCCCAAAGCTAGCAGAAGGAAAGAAATCATAAAGATCAGATTAGAAATAAATGAAAAAGAAATGAAGGAAACAATAGCAAAAATCAATGAAACTAAAAGCTGCTTCTTCAAGAAGATAAACAAAAATGATAAACCATTAGTCAGACTCATCAAGAAAAAAAGGGAGAAGACTCAAATCAACAGAATTAGAAATCAAAAAGGAGAAGTAACCACTGACACTGCAGAAATACAAACGATCATGAAAGATTACTAAAAGCAACTCTATGCCATTAAAATGGATAACCTGGAAGAAATGGACAGATTCTTAGAAATGCACAACCTGCCGAGACTGAACCAGGAAGAAATAGAAAATATGAACAGAGCAATCACAAGCACTGAAATTGAAACTGTGATTAAAAATCTTCCAACAAACAAAACCCCAGCACCAGATGGCTTCACAGGCGAATTCTATCAAACATTTAGAGAAGAGCTAACGCCTATCCTTCTCAAACTCGTCCAAAATATTGCAGAGGGGGAAACACTCCCCAACTCATTCTATGAGGCCACCATCACCCTGATACCAAAACCAGACAAAGATGTCACAAAGAAAGAAAACTACAGGCCAATATCACTGAGGAACATAGATGCAAAAATCCTCAACAAAATACTAGCAAACAGATTCCAACAGCACATTAAAAGGATCATACACCATGATCAAGTAGAGTTTATTCCAGGAATGCAAGGATTCTTCAATATACACAAATCAATCAACGTGATACATCATATTAACAAATTGAAGGAGAAAAAACATATGATCATCTCAATAGATGCAGAGAAAGCTTTCGACAAAATTCAACACCCATTTATGATAAAAACCCTGCAGAAAGTAGGCATAGAGGGAACTTTCCTCAACATAATAAAGGCCATATATGACAAACCCACAGCCAACATCATCCTCAATGGTGAAAAACTGAAACCATTTCAACTAAGATCGGGAACAAGACAAGGTTGCCCACTCTCACCACTATTATTCAACATAGTTTTGGAAGTTTTAACCACAGCAATCAGAGAAGAAAAAGAACTAAAAGGAATCCAAATTGGAAAAGAAGAAGTAAAGCTGTCACTGTTTTCAGATGACATGATACTATACATAGAGAATCCTAAAGATGCTACCAGAAAACTACTAGAGCTAATCAATGAATTTGGTAAAGTAGCAGGATACAAAATTAATGCACAGAAATCTCTTGCATTCCTATACACTAATGATGAAAAATCTGAAAGTGAAATTAAGGAAACACTCCCGTTTACCATTGCAACAAAAAGAATAAAATATCTAGCAATACACCTACCTAAGGAGACAAAAGACCTGTATGCAGAAAATTATAAGACACTGATGAAAGAAATTAAAGATGATACAAATAGATGGAGAGATATACCATGTTCTTGGATTGGAAGAATCAACATTGTGAAAATGACTCTACTACCCAAAGCAATCTTCAGATTCAATGCAATCCCTATTAAACTACCACTGGCATTTTTCACTGAAGTAGAACAAAGAATTTCACAATTTGTATGGAAACACAAAAGACCCCGAATAGCCAAAGCAATCTTGATAACGAAAAATGGAGCTGGAGGAATCAGGCTTCCTGACTTCAGACTATATTACAAAGATACAGTAATCAAGACAGTTTGGTACTGGCACAAAAACAGAAATATAGATCAATGGAACAGGATAGAAAGCCCAGAGATAAACCCACACACATATGGTCACCTTATCTTTGATAAAGGAGGCAAGCATATACAGTGGAGAAAAGAGAGCCTCTTCAATAAGTGGTGCTGGGAAAATTGGACAGGTACATGTAAAAGTATGAAATTAGAACACTTCCTGACACCATACACGAAAATTAAATCAAAATGGATTAAAGACCTAAGTGTAAGGCCAGACACTATCAAACTCTTAGAGGAAAACATAGGAAGAACACTCTATGACACTCTATGACATAAATCACAGCAGGATCCTTTTTGACCCAACTCCTAGAAAAATGGAAATAAAAACACAAATAAACAAATGGGACCTAATGAAACTTAAAAGCTTTTACACAGCAAAGGAAACCATAAACAAGACGAAAAGACAACCCTCAGAATGGGAGAAAATATTTGCAAATGAAGCACGTGACAAAGGATTAATCTCCAAGATTTACAAGCAGCTCATGCAGCTCAATAACAAAAAAACAAACAACCCAATCCAAAAATGGGCAGAAGACCTAAATAGACATTTCTCCAAAGAAGATATACAGATTGCCAACAGACACATGAAAGAATGCTCAACATCATTAATCATTAGAGAAATGCAAATCAGAACTACAATGAGGTATCATCTCACACCGGTCAGAATGGCCATCATCAAAAAATCTAGAAACAATAAATACTGGAGAGGGTGTGGAGAAAAGAGAACACTCTTGCACTGTTGGTGGGAATGTAAATTGATACAGCCACTATGGAGAACAGTATGGAGGTTCCTTAAAAAACTAAAAATAGAACTACCATACAACCCAGCAATCCCACTATGGGGCATATACCCTGAGAAAACCATAATTCAAAAAGGCACATACAAAAAAAAAAAAAAGGCACATACACCCCAATGTTCATTGCAGCTCTATTTACAATAGCCAGGACATGGAAGCAACCTAAGTGTCCATCGTCGGATGAATGGATAAAGAAGATGTGGCACATATATACAATGGACTATTACTCAGCCATAAAAAGAAATGAAATGGAGGTATTTGTAATGAGGTGGATGGAGTTAGAGTCTGTCATACAGAGTGAAGTAAGTCAGAAAGAGAAAAACAAATACCGTATGCTAACACATATATATGGAATCTAAGGAAAAAAAAAAAAAAAGGGTCATGAAGAACCTAGTGGCAAGATGGGAATAAAGACACAGACCTACTAGAGAATGGACTTGAGTATATGGGGATGGGGAGGGGTGAGATGTGACAGGGTGAGAGAGTGGTATGGACATATATACACTACCAAATGTAAAATAGATAGCTAGTGGGAAGCAGCCACATAGCACAGGGAGATCAGCTCAGTGCTTTGTGACCACCTAGAGGGGTGGGATAGGGAGGGTGGGAGGGAGGGAGATGCAAGAGGGAAGAGATATGCGAACATATGTATATGTATAACTGATTCACTTTGTTATAAAGCAGAAACTAACAAACCATTGTAAAGCAATTATACTCCAATAAAGATGGTTATATATATATATATATATATATATATATATATATATATATATATATATATATACTACATTATATTCTTCCATTTATATGAAACATCCAGAACTGACAAATCTATATAAACAGAAAGTACATGAGTAGATGCCTATGAGCTGGCCTTAGGGTAGAACAGGAAGTAACTGCTAAGGGGAACTGTGTTTCCTTTGGTTGACGAAAATATTCTAAAATTAGATAGTGTTGATGGTTTCAGAGCTTCGTGAACATATTTAAAAATATTGACTTGAACACTTTAACTGGGTTAACTGTATTTTATATAAATTATTTAAAAGTGTTAAGAAAAGATAAGAATATTTGGAAGCATGTTGGAAGAAGTAACAGTGATTGTGTGATAACATAAAAAGTATTTAAAATCAAATATGGTGAAGGATTGGGAAGGGACAGATTAGATTAGATAGAAAGATGATGAATAGATGGCAGGTAGATGATGGATAGGTAGATAGATAGACAGATAGATAATCTAAACTGAGTTAACAAAATATCCATAGGTAGAATATTAATGTAACTTCAAAGAATACTGGGAAAAAACCTACACGTTTGAGGACAAAAGCCTAAGATTGAGCTGTATGCTTCGTTATGTAAACATAATGAAGCTACTGGCTGTTTTCTCATCATGCAAAATTAATGAAAGTTTTAGTCCTTGTACTGAGGATTTGCTCTAGTTAAGGAACAGGGCTTCATGAATGGAATCTCCCAAATACATGGAACCCAGTAAATCTCCTTCTCTTGGTTCATAGACTATTAGAAGTATATAAAATACTTATTCATATTTAAGTTGGATGGTAGTCTAAAAGATGAAATTATCGGGAAGATTATGAAAAAATGAGCTAAATCTAAAGTTGTATTCATAAATAACAAATATGAAAAGTCTATTGTGGGTAATTTTCTTATTTTATAAAATATCATTGAAACTGTTTTTAAAAATCTATTCAGTCTTGGGTACACTTCATATCTTTCTGAGTCTATCAACATTTTATTCACATAATAAAATAAGTGGTAAAAATACTCTTTTCATGTGTTTGAAAAGATATATATTTTCATATATTCTACTAGTTTGGGGATGTTACTTTGTTTGCCTATAACAATAAATGCATCCGCTAAATACTGAATACTCATGCTTTGTATTTCTCAAATAATCTAAAAGAGAGTTGTTTCTAAGATCAATGTAGAACCTGTCTCCTACCTAATTTTTATATCTCTTCTTTTAGATCACTTTCCAAATCATATTTTCACGATATCAAAACACAAAAAGAAAATGGACTTATAGCTAACACATGAATTTTTTCAGATGATTATAAGAAAATAAATGTGATAAACTTTCATGTTCTATGATATGAATAACAAATATGATGCTGTAAATGTATTCTCTCTATGATTATGTAAAAGGAGAGATAAGAGTCAGATACATTTCAAAGGAAATCACACTATAGTTATAAGAAAAGTTGATTTGGTATTGGTATCTGGAACATATATTTAAGACAAGATACAGTTAAAAGTATTGGGTAGAAAAAAAAGGTATTATTGTTTTTTATAATTCTCTTTTTTAAACACACTCAGTCACTCTATGTCTTTTATTTCTAAATTATTTCTATATCAATATTTCTAAATTAATATTGCAGTAACCATTGAGAAATTAAGGTAGGCAGTGTCATTGTCATTTTAGTCATTCTTTACCCTTGGATTTTAACATAGCTGGCAAAGTAGCTTTGCCATAATTAGTTCATTATTTTAAGGTAATATATATTCATTGTAAAGATTGGATCCTTTTTTTATAAAAAAAAAAAAAAAAAAAAAAAAAAAAAAAAAGATTGGATCCTGAATTACATTGCAAAGATTGCAGAAAACAAATATAGGGGCTTCCCTGGTGGCGCAGTGGTTGAGAATCTGCCTGCTAATGCAGGGGACACGGGTTCGAGCCCTGGTCTGGGAGGATCCCACATGCCGCGGAGCGGCTGGGCCCGTGAGCCACGGCTGCTGAGCCTGCGCGTCTGGAGCCTGTGCCCCGCAGCGGGAGGGGCCGCGATAGTGAGAGGCCCGCGCACCGCGATGAAGAGCGGTCCCCGCACCGCAATGAAGAGTGGCCCCCGCTTGCCGCAACTGGAGAAAGCCCTCGCACGAACCGAGGACCCAACACAGCCAAAAATAAATAAATAAATAAATAAAGTAGGGGGAAAAAAAAAAAAAAGAAAACAAATATAAATAGAATTTAAAAATAAAAATAAATCATCCCACCTAGATTTAGCCAGTGGTAACATTTTGCTTTATTTCCTTTTGGCATATTTACCATGCAATCTTTCTTCATTTATTTTCCAAAACATTTAGAATACATGTATATGTCTGAATTTTAGAAGATACTTTTATTACCTAATTTTCGAATTGATTTCATCTAAAATCAGTTAGAAGTTTTTTGAGCCATATCTTCAGCTTTTCCATACTCTTTCAAATTTTTCCAGTGGTAAGAAATATAAATTTATATATTTGATTCTGCTCCAACTCTCCTTTGTGCCACTTGCCTAGAATGATAGTTTATTTGTAATTTACTTTAACCTTTAAAATAATGTTTTAAAGATATCTGTGAATTAAAAACTATTATTATGAAAAAACGATGGTACACAAGAAAGAAATAAACATATTGGCACAAGGCAACCACACTGAGGAAAGCACATCTGACTGTTTGGTCATAACAAAAGATGGCTGAACCTGTATTTATGGACTGAAAAGAAAGAGTGACATCTCAATAGGTCTGAATTTATATTTCTATTAAATCAGAAATTATTTCATAAGCATAATAGAACTTTAGCCAATAAATGAGACTGAGCGTCTACTTGATTGGACTCTTTAATTTTGTAGACAGCAAGCCCATAAAAAATCATATTTTGAGTAATTAGAATTTTTTTAGATTAAATGCTCTGCAGAGTGACAATAGAATGATTTTGCTTAGTGACTGGCAACAGAAGTGGACAACTGATTCCTGATTTCAAATTGGTGACTTAATCCCACAGAAAAAACATAAATCTTTTCAAGTAACTTCAGAACGATATACTCTCTTATTGTACATCTGTAATGGGGTATATTACAAGGAAAAAACTACAAAGAAATAAAGTTTGTCAATAGTCTGTTACTATTAATATATTAATTATAATTTAAAAATACTTCATGAATGATGGGTGACACATTAAGTAAAATCTTTAATATTATTAATAATTACAAATTTTGGTTTATGTGAAAGGACTACAAATAATAAATCCAATGATTTAAGCACACCCAATTTAATTTTAAATTATTTGATCTATCTCTCCATCTATCTATCTGTCTATGAATTTATATATTTGTACACATTTTTTCTAAACATTTTTTATTTACAAATCTTGAAAGTAAAAATATCTCAGTAGCAATAAATAGATGTAGCTTCCAGATCTTCATTCATAATATAATTTTCCACTAAAAATTCCAAGGTTTTGAGGATAAATGGTTTAGATAAGTTCTGTGTCATGAACGTACCAAGTAAGCCTTAGGACCACGTTATACCAGAAAACAAAGAAGAACTCAGAGACTGAAAGAGTTTTCAAGGAACACAGAGGTGAGCTTTGTGGTACTCACAACAGACACATTTGTATTCAATGATTCTCATTAATTATAAAATATTAAATATAAATCAATGAGTCCTTAATGATGCTCAAAAATTGATAAAAGAGACTCATTTACACCATTTGAAGTATCTATGACATCACATCTTTATTCAGAAAATCGGTAATTAAAAGGAAATAAGTAAGCATTTACGCTGCTTCCTTAGGGGAGATTGTATTGCTTGATTTAAAAGGGTTGTTTGCTAATAAATATAAAAAGAGTGATTGGATTAGAAAATTATGATTATAAAACCCCCCAAAACATAGCTGCTGAAAAGTGATTCATATTGTTTCAATATGTCTTTCAGAGATTATTTTCTAAGTACAAAAATGTACCTTTAAAGTGGAGAAAACTTGAGCCATGATCATAACAAAATGATCAAACTTTAGGATCATGAACATTGAGATTCTGACTTTATGCAATGTTTGAGAGGTTGCAAAATTAATTGTATTGTAACATCTCTGTGGTATTCCCACCAAAAAATATTTACCTGAATTTAATAAAATAATTTGATTTAAGTCCCTGTTTATAGGAATACAGGGAATAAAGGAAGAAATCAATTGAACCAGGAAGAGTAATAAAAAATATCCAGGTTGTGAATGTATAACCATGCACCAGTGACAGTTCTCATATATTGCTGTTTAGAATAGGTATTTTTATGTGCTTTACAAAATAGTTTGGTTTTACCTAGTAAATTTAAACATGCACATACCCTACACCTAACATTTTTACTCTAAGTATATACCCTAGAGAAATTCCCATATCTATGCACCAAGTGATGTGCAGCAGATTATTCATAGCATTTTTCATAATAACCCCAAGCTGGGTATGACCCAATGACCATCAATTACAGAA
The DNA here is from genome assembly GCF_949987535.1 of Balaenoptera acutorostrata. NCBI lineage: Eukaryota > Metazoa > Chordata > Mammalia > Artiodactyla > Balaenopteridae > Balaenoptera > Balaenoptera acutorostrata. The sequence continues at coordinate 52,323,682 of NC_080081.1, forward strand.
TAGAAAATATAAATGTGTTGTCACCAAAACAAACAGTATTAATTACACAGGCATAAATGTTAATACAAATACTTGTATTCACATCAATATATCTCGAAAACATGACTTTAAGTAGAGGATAAAAGTCACAAAAATATATAAGCATAACTAAACCATATTATCTCTAAGTGCACACATGAGAGATAAATGTATGAAGTAAAGGGAATAATTATCACAAATGTAATAGAAGAGGTTTTCTATAAACAAGGGACAGAGGGAAAGAGGTGTGAGCAATGAGGTTTCTAAGGTTTTGGCAAATTTTATTTTTTATCTTAGGTGGCTAGTACATGGGTCTGTTTTATCATTATTATTTAAATTGCACACATATAGTGCCAAAAATCGTATGAAACATATAAAATGTAAGCTTATATGGGATTGAAAAGAAGACTCCCTTCCTTTCATTTGTGAGTGATACTATCATGCTAAGGCTATATTACCATCGTAGAAGTCTGGAAAATAAATACATTTTTAGTGTTAAACACACATACACAAAAGGCAGTTGTATGTCCATGCTAAGCATCTTTTCTTTTTGTAGGATGAAGAAGAGATTGTACCCCAGGAATGCCATGCCGGAGAATAAACTGTCATCACATCTCAGCATGGTCAAAGTCACCTCATCACAAAATGACATACAAAAGTGATACATTTTTGATTGCTAAACTTTTGGAAGTTTTATTTATTTTTATTAGTTTTATTACCAAAGGTTTAGGAATAATAATTTTGCTCTTATAGCATGGAAAATCCATATTTATCCTTCAAGTTGCCCAAATATCATATGATCTCTCTTGTAAAGTCTATCTAGAATTGAGTCTGGAATCTTGTCTGATATATGATTTTTAATTTATAAATATTATACATTTTTTTTCCCTTTGCTTGTTCATTCTGAGTGATTGTGAAGGGTATATTTCAACTTTTTCATCATTATTTAACATTGTAAACAGTACATGGCACATAATGAATAATCCTTAAATATTTTCTAAAATAAAGTTTCTTATTCTATAAATGGATTTGAAACTAGAAAATACCTATTTTAATGCTACTATGAAGTTATGTGATGGTATAGAGAGAGTCTGGTGTTCTGTCTCTGGCTTTGATTTTATATCTTGGTAGTTTCTAATTGTTGCTCCATTTTGACATCAATTACAAAATAATTTTTTTATTTCAAATAAAGTGGTCTCATTTCATAAACTCTGAAACAGTCCTCTATCCATGACTTCTTTAAGCTATTTGTATTATTATTACTGATAATATCTTAGGTTGGAATTACTTAAGGCTATATGGGTTCAGAAATGGTGATCCATATTCTCCTGCTTTTCTTCAAAATGAGAATCAGAAAGAAAGGGAGAGAAAATGAAATAACAGCATATCACTAGTTCTACACAACCTCAATAAGGCTTCAGGGAAAAATGGTGAATGTAAAAAATAGAGAGAATTTAGCTGTGTTGCATATTTTCTGTTTTCTGCTAGTACAAAACAGGCCATTTATACACACTTACCTGCATATGAGGGAGTATTTTAGTGACCATAATCACTCTATAGAGTTGTAAAATTGTTAACTGCTCATTTTTCAAATTAATGACTATTGAAAAATACTGAGAAAAAGAAGAAAATAAGAGGAAGCTTTTCTTCTGACCAAGGAAATCGCCTCTGAAAAATCTATTAAACTGATTTTTCTTCAAGGTCTATGTAAACAAACTAAATGTAGGATTTTTAAAATAAAATTTAATTCAATATTTAATATAAAACTGTTGTCAGAGGAACCTAACTTTTTATTATAGTATATTTATCTATTAAAGTTTATAGATGAAGATAGGCTTTGGTCTCTTGCTGGTCTGGTCGGAGATATTTGTTGACGCAACAAGTAATCCTCTCCATTGTAAGAAACAACCAGAGCAGTGAAGCCAAAAAGCAGAACCTAAGGTGAAATATCACAACATTCTTTGAACAGAAGGGTCTAACTGTGCCTGAGCACAGGTATATTTCCTGGATTTCCAAGTTATCTGAGCTAATGAAGTTCCCTTTTGTTTTACCTACATGGAGTTGAACTTTGGTCTTTGATACCAGCAGAATACATATTAATAAAGCAATCAGTGAAAAATTTCCTGAAAATTTGTGGGACAGGGAGTTTCAAAAGACAGAAAGTCTAATATTAATTTGGGGAGACTAATGAAAAAAATTCATAAAAGGGAGATGGATCATCAATACCAAGAATATTTCAAGATATGTGTGGAGAAGAGAATTATTTAATGTACATTTTAAATAAAATTTTGCCTTACTGAGTATAATATAAGCCAATTTTCTGAATCTGACACTGAAGTTTTGGTAAAGTCATTCAACAGAGTGGTAAGATCAGATTTGGGAGTGCGGTGTGGTGAGCAAGTTTTTACCTTGAAAAAATTAATTATTAATATAAATTGAACTACTTGACCCATTTTGAGAAGAACTTTAAGACTGGTTATATTATTGCTAAAAAAGATCCAAAAGACTAAACAAAAATAGAGTGGGAGGAGGGGTTAATATATTTCATGGTGATCATTCTTTTATTTAAACAAAAGTGGAAACAAAAACATATGTTTAAATGACTGTGAAGGAAAACAATTATTCAGCAGAGATAGTCAATGCTTGAAAAAGCCCATTATGACTAAACTCAAAAAACAAGAACATTTACTGTGAAGGTTAATGCACTATATATTACTTATGCAACCACATTTAGCCATTGTCAAAGATTTTGAAATTGAGCTAGATGTATAATAAACAAGAGAATATTTTACTTTGAAAGACTCACACACCTCAGAATATATAAGGGTAAAATCCAAGATAAGACTCTCTTTATTTTTTTTTTAAACATCTTTATTGGAGTATAATTACTTTAAAATGGTGTGTTAGTTTCTGCTTTATAACAAAGTGAACCAGCTATACATATACATATATCCCCATATCTCTTCCCTCTTGCGTCTCCCTCACATCCTCCCTATTTAACCCCTCCAGGAGGTCACAAGACACCGAGCTGATCTCCCTGTGCTTTGCAGCTGCTTCCCACTAGCTATCTATTTCATATTAAGTAGTATTTATAAGTTCATTCCACTCTTTCACTTCATCCCAGCTTACCCTTCCCCCTACCCGTGCCCTCAAGTCCATTCTCTACATCTGTGTCCTTATTCCTCTCCTGCCCCTAGGTTCTTCAAAACCATTTAGTTTTTTGGTTCCATATATATGTGTTAGTATATGGTATTTGTTTTTCTCTTTCTGACTTATTTCAATCTGTATGACAGACTCTAGGTCCATCCACCTCAATACAAAAAACTCAATTTCATTTCTTTTTATGGCTGAGTAATATTCCATTGTATATATGTGTCACATCTTTATCCATTCATCTGCCGATGCACACTTGGGTTGCTTCCATGTCCAGGCTATGTAAACAGAGCTGCAATGAACATTGTGGTACGTGACTCTTTTTGAATTATGGTTTTCTCAGGGTATATGCCCAGTAGTGGGATTGCTGGGTCGTATGGTAGTTCTATTTTTACTTTTTTGAGGAACCTCCATACTGTTCCCCATAGTGGCTGTATCAATTTACATTTCCACCAACAGTGCAAGAGGGTTCCCTTTTCTCCACATCCTCTCCAGCATTTTTGTTTGTAGATTTTGATGATGGGCATTCTGACCGGTGTAAAATGATACCTCATCCTAGTTTTGATTTGCGCTTCTCTAATGATTAGTGATGTTGACCATTCTTTCATGTGTTTGCTAGCAATCTGTATATCTTCTTTGGAGAAATGTCTATCAGGTCTTCTGCCAATTTTTGGATTGGGTTGTTTGTTTTTTTGCTATTGAGTTGCATGAGCTGCTTGTAAATTTTGGAGGTTAATCCTTTGTCAGCTGCTTCATTTTCAAATATTTTCTCCTATTCTGAGGATTGTCTTTTTGTCTTGTTTATGGTTTCCTTTGCTGTGCAAAAGCTTTTAAGTTTCATTAGGTCAATTTGTTTATTTTGTTTTTTATTTCCATTTATCTAGGAGGTAGGTAAAAAAGGACCTTGCCATAATTTATATCATAGAGTGTTCTGCCTATGTTTTCCTCTAAGAGTTTTATAGTGTGTGACCTTACATTTAGGTCTTTAATCCATTTTGAGTTTATTTTTCTGTATAGTGTTAAGGAGTGTTCTAATTTCATTCTTTTACATGTAGCTGTCCAGTTTTCCCAGCACCACTTATTGAAAAAGCTGTCTTTTCTCCATTGTATATTCTTGACACCTTTATCAAAAATAAGGTGACCAGGGCTTCCCTGGTGGCGCAGTGGTTGAGAGTCTGCCTGCTAATGCAGGGGACACGGGTTCGAGCCCTGGCCTGGGAAGATCCCACATGCCGCGGAGCGGCTGGGCCCGTGAGCCACAACTGCTGAGCCTGCGCGTTTGGAGCCTGTGCTCCGCAACGAGAGAGGCCCGCGCATCGCGATGAAGAGTGGCCCCCGCTTGCCACAACTGGAGAAAGCCCTCGCACAGAAACGAAGACGCAACACAGCCAAAATCAATCAATCAATCAATCAATCAAAACATACGCATCTGATTCAAGATCCTCATTAAAAAAAAAAAAAAAAAAAAAAATAAGGTGACCATGTGTGTGTGGGTTTATCTCTGGAATCCATCCTTTTCCTTTGATCTATATTTCTGATTTTGTACCAGTACCATACTGTCTTGATTACTGTAGTTTTGCAGTATAGTTTGAAGTCCAGGAGCCTGATTCCACCAGCTCTGGTTTTCTTTCTCAACATTGCTTTGGCTGTTTGGGGTCTTTTGTGTTTCCATACAAATTGTGAAAATTTTGTTCTAGTTCTGTGAAAAATGACACTGGTAGTTTGATAGAAATTGCATTGAATCTGTAGATTGCTTTGGGTAGTATAGTAATTTTCACAATATTGATTCTTCCAATCCAAGGATATGGTATATTTCTCCATCTGTTGGTACCATCTTTAATTTCTTTCATCAGTGTCTTATAGTTTTCTGCATATAGGTCTTTTGTCTCCTTAAGTAGGTTTATTCCTAGGTATTTTCTCTTTTTTGTTGCAAAGATAAATGAGAGTGTTTCCTTAATTTCTCTTTCAGGGTTTTAATCATTAATGTATAGGAATGCAAGAGATTTCTCTGCATGAATTCTGTATCCTGCTACTTTACCAAACTCATTGTTTAGCTATAGTAGTTTTCTGATAGTATCTTTAGGATTCTTTATGTATAGTATCATGTCATCTGCAAATGGTGACAGCTGTACTTCTTTTCTGATTTGGATATCTTTTATTTCTTTTTCTTCTCTGATTGCTGTGGCTAAAATTCCCAAAACTATGGTGAATAATAGTGGTGAGAGTGGGCAATCTTGTCTTGTTCCTGATCTTAGTGGAAATGGTTTCATTTTTTCACCATTGAGGACAATGTTGGCTGTGGGTTTCTCATATATGGCCTTTATTATATTGAAGTAAGTTCCCTCTATGCCTGCTTTCTGGAGGGTTTTTATCATAAAAGGGTGTTGAATTTTGTCAAAGCTTTCTCTGCGTCTATTGAGATGATCATATGGTTTTTCTCCTTCAGTTTGTTAATATGGTTGATCACATTGATTGATTTGCATATATTGAAGAATCCTTGCATTCCTGTGATTAAACCTCCCTTGATCATGATGTATGATCCTTTTAATGTGCTGTTGGATTCTGTTTGCTTGTATTTTGTTGAGAATTTTTGCATCTATGTTCATGAGAGATATTGGCCTGTAGTTTTCTTTCTTTGTGACATCTTTGTCTGGTTTTGGTATCAGGGTGATGGTGGCCACGTAGAATGAGTTTGTGAGTGTTCCTCCCTCTGCTATATTTTGGAAGAGTTTGAGAAGGATAGGTGTTAGCTCTTCTCTAACTGTTTTTTGAATTCGCCTGTGCAGCCATCTTGCCCTGGACTTTTGTTTGTTGGAAGATTTTTAAACACGGTCTCAATTTCAGTGCTTGTGATTTCTCTGTTTATATTTTCTATGTCTTCCTGGTTCAATTTCAGAAGGTTGTGCTATCCTAGGAATTTGTCCATTTCTTCTAGGTTGTCCATTTTATTGGCATATGGTTGCTTGTAGTAATCTCTCATGGTCCCTCTTATTTTTGCAGTGTCAGTTGTTACTTCTCTTTTTTCATTTATAATTCTGTTAATTTGAGTATTCTCCCTTTTTTTCTTGATGAGTCTGGCTAATGGTTTATCAATTTTGTTTATTTTCTCAAAGAACCAGCTTTTAGTTTTATTGATCTTTGCTATTGTTTCCTTCATTTCTTTTTTTATTTATTTCTGATCTGATCTTTATGATTTCTTTCCTTCTGCTAAATTTGGGGTTTTTTTTGGTTCTTCTTTCTCTAATTGCTTTAGGTGTAAGTTTACATTGTTTATTTGAGATGCTTCTTGTTTCTTGAGGTAGGATTCTACTGTTATAAACTTCCCTCTTAGAACTGCTTTTGCTGCATCCCATAGGTTTTGGGTCATTGTGTTTTCATTGTCATTGTTTCTAGATATTTTTGATTTCCTCTTTGATTTCTTCAGTGGTCTCTTGGTTATTAAGTAGTGTATTTTTTAACCTCCATGTGTTTGTATTTTTACAGACTTTTTCCTGTAATTGATATCTACTCTCATAGTGTTGTGGTCAGAAAAGATACTTGATACAATTTCAATTTTCTTAAATTTACCAAGGCTTGATTTGTGACCCAAGATACAATCTATCCTGGAGAAAGTTCCATGAGCACTTGAGAAGAAAATGTATTCTGTTGTTTTTGGATGGAATGTCCTATAAATATCAATTAAGTCCATCTTGTTTAATATATCATTTAAAGCTTGTGTTTCCTTATTCATTTACATTGTGGATGATCTGTCCATTGGTGATAGTGGGGTGTTAAAGTCCCCTACTATGACTCTGTTGCTGTTGGTTTCCCCTTTCATGGCTGTTAGCATTTGCCTTACATATTGAGGTGCTCCTAGGTTGGATGCATAAATATTTACAATTGTAATATCTTCTTCTTGGATTGATCCCTTGATCATTATATAGTGTCCTTCTTTGTCTCTTTTTATAGTCTTTATTTTAAAGTCAATTTTTTCTGATATGAGAATTGTTACTCCAGCTTTCTTTTGATTTCCATTTGCATGGAATATCTTTTTCCATCCCCTCACTTTCAGTCTGTATGTGTCCCTAGGACTGAAGTGGCTCTCTTGTAGACAGCATATATATGGTTCTTGTTTTTGTATCCATTCAGCCAGTCTATGACTTTTGGTTGGAACATTTAATCCATTTACATTTAAGGTAGTTATTGATATGTATGTTCCTATTACCGTTTTTAAATTGTTTTGGGTTTGTTTATGTAGGTATTTTCTTTCTCTTGTTTTCCCTGACTAAAGAAGTTCCTTTAGCATTTGTTGTAAAGTTGGTTTGGCATTTTGGTGGTGGTGAATTCTCCTAGCTTTTGCTTGTCTGTAAAATTTTTAATTTCCCTGTCAAATCTGAATGAGATACTTGCTGGTTAGAGTAATCTTGGTTGTAGGTGTTTCCCTTTCATCACTTTAAATATGTCCTGCCACTCCCTTCTGGCTTGCAGAGTTTCTGCTGAAAGATCAGCTGTTAACCTTATGAGGATTCCCTTGTATATTCTTTGTTGGTTTTCCCTTGTTGCTTTTAATTTTTTTCTTTGTATTTAATTTTTGATGGTTTGAGTAATATGTGTCTTGGCGTGTTTCTCCTTGCATTTTTCCTGTATGGGACTCTCTGCACTTCCTGGACTTGATTGACTATTTCCTTTCCCGTATTAGGGGCATTTTCAACTATAATCTCTTGAAATGTTTTCTCAATCCCTTTCTTTTTCTCTTCTTCTTCAGGGACCCCTATGAATCGGATGTTGGTGCATTTAATGTTGTCCCAGACGTCTCTAAAACTGTCCTCAAATCTTTTCATTCTTTTTTCTTTATTCTGCTCTGCAGTAGTTATTTCCACTATTTTATCTCCCAGGTCACTTATCCGTTCTTCTGCCTCAGTTATTCTGGCATTGATTCCTTCTGGAGAATTTTTAATTTCATTTATTGTGTTGTTCATCACTGTTTGTTTTCTCTTTATTTCTTCTAGGTTCTTGTTAAACGTTTCTTGTATTTTCTCCATTCTGTTTCCAAGATTTTGGATCATCTTTACTATTATTACTCTAAATTCTTTTTTAGGTAAACTGCCTATTTCCTCTCCATTTGTTTGGTCTGCTGAGATTTTACCTTGCCCCTTCATCTGCTGCATATTTCTCTGTCCTCTCATTTTGCTTAAATTACTGTATTTGGAGTCTTCTTTTCGCAGGCTGCAGGTTTGTAGTTCCCATTGTTTTTGGTGTCTGCCTCCAGTGGATAAAGTTGATTCATTGGGTTGTGTAGGCTCCCTGGTGGAGGGGACTGGTGCCTGTGTTCTGTTGAATGAGGCTGAAGCTTGTCTTTCTGGTGGTCAGGACCGCATCTGGTGGTGTGTTTTGGGGTGTCTGTGACCTTATTATTATTTTAGTCAGCCTCTCTGCTAATGGGTGAGGTTGTGTTTCTGTCTTGCTAGTTATTTGACATAGGGTCTCCAGCACTGTAGCTTGCTGCTCATTGAGTGGAGCTGGGTCTTAGCATTGAGATGGAGATCTCTGGGAGAGCTTTTGCTGTTTGATATTACATGGAGCTGGGAGGTCTCTGATGGACCAGTGTCCTTAACTCGGCTCTGCCACCTCAGAGGCTCAGGCCTGACAACTGGCCAGAGCACCAAGACCCTGTCAGCCACATGGCTCAGAAGAAAGGGGAGAAAAAAAGAAAAGAAAAGAAAGAAAGAAAGAAAGAAAGAAAGAAAGAAAGAAAGAAAATAAAATTTATTAAAATAAAAAATAATTATTAAAAATAAAAAAGTAATAAAAAAATAGAAAGAATGAAAGAAGAGAGCAACCAAATCAAAAAACAAATCTACCAGTGATAACAAGCCCTAGAAACTATACCAACAACAACAACAACAAAAGGACAGTCAGAACCCTAGGACAAATGGTAAAAGCAAAGCTATACAGGCAAAATCACACAAAGAAGCATACACATACACACTCACATAAAGAGAAAAAGGAAGAATATATATATATATATATATATATATATATATATATATATATATGAGGAAGAGAGCAATTAAATCAATAAACAAATCTACCAATGGTAATAAACTCCAAATACTAAACTAATATAAACATAAAGCCAGGACAAATTAGATGCAGAAAGCAAACCCCAAGTCTATAGTTGCTCCCAAAGTCCACCACCTCAATTTTGAGATAATTAGTTGTCTATTCAGTTATTCCACAGATGCAGGGTACATCAAGTTCATTGTGGAGATATAATCTGCTGCTCCTGAGGCTGCTGGGAGAAATTTCCCTTTCTCTTCTTTGTTCGCACAGCTCCTGGGTTCAGCTTTGGATTTGGTCCCGCCTCTGCATGAAGGTTGTCTGAGGGCTTCTGTTCCCCCTTCAGGCAGGATGGGGTTAAAGTAGCAGCTGATTAGGGGGCTCTGGCTCACTCAGGCTGGGGGGAAGGAGGGGTATGGAATGCGGGGCAAGCCTGTGGCAGCAGATGTCAGCATGACATTGCAACAGCCTGAGGTATGCCATATGTTCTCCCAGAGAAGTTGTCCCTGGATCACGCGACCCTGGCGGTGGCGGGCTGCACAGGCTCCCGGGAGGGGAGGTGTGGATAGTGACCTGTGCTTGCACACAGGCTTCTTGGTGGCTGCAGCAGCAGTCTTAGTGTCTCATACCCGTCTCTGGGGTCTGCACTGATACCCGTGGCTCGCACCCATCTCTGGAGCTCGTTTAGGCATTGCGCTGAATCCCCTCTCCTCACACACCCTGAAACAATGGTCTCTTGCCTCTTAAGCAGGTCCAGACTTTTTCCCGGACTCCTTCCCTGCTAGCTGTGGTGCACTCGCCCCCTTCAGGCTCCCAGCCCCCACTCGTCCCGGCAGATGAGCAGACAATCCTCTCAGGCTGGTGAGTGCTGGCCAGCACTGATAGTCTGCGCGGGAATCTCTCCACTTTGCCCTCTGCACCCCTGTTGCTGCGCTCTCCTCCGTGGCTCTGAAGCTTCCCACCCCCCGCCCAGCCCCCGTCTCCGCCAGTGAAGGGGCTTCCTAGTGTGTGGAAACTTTTCCTCCTTCACAGCTCCCTCCCAGAAGTGCAGGTCCTGTCCCTATTCTTTTGCCTCTGTTTTTTCTTTTTTCTTTTGGCCTACCCAGGTAAGTGGGGAGTTTCTTGCCTTTTGGGAGGTCTGAGGTCTTCTGCCAGCGTTCAGTAGGTGTTCTGTAGGAGTTGCTCCACATGTAGATGTGTTTCTGATGTATTTTTGGGGAGGAAGGTGATGTTCACGTCTTACCCATCTGCCATCTTGAAGGTCTCCCCATGACTCGCTTTATATTTGTTGTTGTTCTGTATTAGGAGCATGAGGAGTTTTGCATATTCATATAGTTATGGGCATGAATATTAAAGGAGACTTTTACATTGCTATCTTATTAGATTACCGCCAGCAAAGTCAAAATGGAAAATTTGAAAATGGTTAATATTTAGCTTCTATGTTGGTCATTACCAGAGAAGGTTATTATTACCTGACATTGAACCAAGATATACCTTTTTAATATTCTGCACCATTGTCATAGCCAGTTAAAAAAGCACAAAGGAATTGAAGTGTAAGGATAAATGATAAAAGAAAATAAGTGTAGAAAAGGATAAAAGGATTGTTTTTATTGTTGGGTTTTATTCCTAAGACATCCACTCCTAACCTTTATTAAGACAAGTAATTAACAGGAAACATATTCAGGGAGGATTCAGTAGTAGCACCCGAAGTATATTTTTCCGAATCTAGTCATGAATGGCATTGCAGAATTAATATTTAATCAGCTTCACCTTTCGACTACAGAATGTGTTAAAAATCAGGCAACCTGGGTCCCCTTAAGGTTGTTTTCTGTTATAAAATTATTTAAACATACCGAGAAAATTACAACTTATCTAAATTTCACAATACCAGAAAAGCAATCAGTTTTGGGAAAGCAAGTTGAACAACTTTCTTTCTGGGACTATTTGTTGCACTATCAGTAAAAACGTTGATAAATTGCAGCTTAGATGGTGAAATTTATCTTAGATAGTACCGATAAAACAGCAGAAAACGACATTAACTTAAACTTGCTTCACTGCTTCCCATCAAAAGAGTCTTAAGGGGATTTAAGGTAACTCTCAATCTTCCCATCCTTTCTAGGAGAAAATCTGTCAGAACTCTGTCATGACTTAAATACATGTTCCCCTTCCTTAGGAGAGTTCCCTCACTGCCCAATAATGCAAGTTTCAAGTGGAGTCATAAATCTTATTTGGAGAGTGAAGTTGCAGTCTGAACCAAGTAGATTTGGAATTTGTGCTCCTTTGGGCTGGAGTATTGTATAGTTACGCAATTTATTTTTGTATTGTAGGTGTTGTTGCCACAAATGTGGATGAATACGTGCAATATTTTTCCCCAAAGAACAAGTTCAGCTTCAGAAAAAAAAAAAAAAAAAAAAAAAAAAAATCAGGACTTCCCCTATTTTTGAGGAAGTAGTTGGAAATCATTATTTAAAATATTTTATTTGCCTCACCCAACTGAAAGCTCAAAACAAATGTTGATACCACTAGACACTAAGAAATTGTTCTGTTAGAATAGACCAGACACTTGGGGCTCGTCTGAAGAGCACTGTATTTTGACCAAGGGCTGCTGGGATAACTTCAGACAATTTTAGTTGTTGTTAAATAACCACAGGCATCTCTTAGGAAGAGTTGGCCATGGAAGAAACCATGGAATATTCTGTCTCACATAACATATAAGACATGCACACTCAGCAGATCACACAGAATCCCAACCCCAAACCTATGTACAATTTTTCTGTGCAATGGATGAGGCCAGGATTGTGTTTGTGGGGGTAGAGGAATATTGATGGTGAACAGTTGTCTAGGCAGATTGAAACAATTACATATGATACCCAAACCTCTGTTGTTAATGTGAAAAGACTGAATCTTTGATCCTTCTGAGGCTTTATATTTCTTATTAGTCCAGGTTTGTGACGGTCTAGCCAAAGTGGGTTTGCCATCAGGAATTGGCAGAGGTAAATGTTGGCACTATGCTGTGTTCAGTTATAAGGGCACAAGTAAATTGCCTGGCTGAGTTGCCAGATTCCAGAGGTTCAGCAGATTATCTGCCTAAGAATAAAATTTAAGAAACAGCAGACAAATAAGATGCCTATGCAGCACAACACAATGAGCTCAGAGACATGATTCAGAATTCAATTGTCTATTATGGAGGTCACATGTGTTTAGTATTGGGGTGATTTTTGTTTTTTTATAGCTATTTCTATCAAGGTTCTGTGACTTTTGTCTGGCTTTTATTTTCTTTATATATATGGCAGTATTCCCTTAGGTAGATTTGGTGCCTTTAACATATATGGATGGGAAAAAATATCATTTTATTTTTATGATTTAATTTAGTTCTAAACTTTCCTGTTAGAAAATATTGATTTAAAAAAAGTTTTTGGAAGTGAGTTACAGTCTCATTCATACCTCATATTTATGCAATTAAGAAGTCAGTAGTTTTATATTTGAAAACTTGTATATCTTTGTAAGAACACAAAAATCTGGGAAAAGATTGTGCTCTGAGTGCTTTGAGTTTAGCTAATTGTAAAAACAAAATAAAATAAAACAAGCGGACAAAAAACCCTTTGTTTTTAACATGTTATTTCACTATGGGGAAATCATAGGCAAAATATGTATCTTCAAAATGGACTTTATATCCATATCTTGCATATCTTAATAAGTGAACATATTAGTTTTCTGCAAGAAGAGATACTTTGAATATGTTAAAGTGGTTTGTAATAGTTACAATCTTTTTGTCAGATGGTGCCAGTTTAAATTATTAGGAAGTAAGCAGTAAAACACACTGTTTACTTATATGAATGCAGATAAGATTTGATAATTTTTTAAAAAATGTAACTTAATATAAAATGTCAGTAAAAAGCACTGTCATCTATGTATTTTCATAAAAGGATTTTAAGGAGACAATTCATTTTTATCAAAAGAAAGCAATTATATATTTGAACCCTTATAAAGTCTCTTATACAAATATACTTATCAACATCTTGAACATGAAAGAGTGTTTAAACATAATTTGATAATTTTGCCTCTGGTTTTTCTAAATTTTTATGTGAAGGCACTCAGCATTTCTCACCCTTGCCTCCATATGTGGACATTGTTATATTATCTCAATGTTGTTTCCACAAATTGATTTCATCATGGGGCCCAGTGCCTACTTTGTTATTAGGATTTAAGTGAGAGAATGTGACCAAGAGTGGAGTAGGAAGACTTTGATCTCACCTCCCAACATGGGTACACCAAAATTACAACTATTTACAGAACAACTATTAATGAGAAAACCAGAAGACTAGCAGAAAATATCTTCTACAACTAAAAATATAAATAAGAAACCTCGATGATATGGATAGGTGGGTGGCAATGCAGTATAGTCAAGACCCATACCTTTAGGTGGGTGACCCACAAATGGGAGAATAATTACAATTGCAGAGGATCTCCTCAAGGAATGAAGGGTCCAAGACTCATATCAGGCTACCCAGTCCAGGGTTCCTACACCCAGAAAATGAGCCCTAAGAACATTTGCTTTGAATTCCAGCAGGGCTTACTTTAAGGAGAGCCAGAAGGATGTGGGAAATAGACACTCCACTGTTAAAGGGTGCACACAAAATCTCACATGCTCTGAGACCCAGGGCAGAAGTAGTAATTTGAAAGGAGCCTGGGTCAGACACACCTGTTGATCTTGGAGAGCTTTCTGGAGAGACAGGAGGCAACTGGAACTCACCCTGGGGACATAGACACTGGCAGCAGACATTTATGGGAGCTCATTCTCCCAGGAGTACATTGGTGCTGGCAAGCACCATTTTAGGAATCTTCCTTTTAGCTTATTAGAGCCAGGAACTGGCCCTGCTCATGAGTACTGTCAGCAGCAGTTCTGGGATGCCTCAACACAAGCAGCCAACTGGATGGGGACAAAGCCCCACCAATCAGAAGGTCAGTTGCCTTAAGACATGCTGAGCCCACAGCCCTCCCAGGACCAGCCTGTCTACCAGAGGGCTCAGGACCTGGCTCCATATATCAGTGCACCAGCACTAGCCCCGGGACCCCGCAGAATCCCCAAACCAGATGTCAAAACTCATCTTCAACCAGCAGCTGGCCAACCTCAACTCTGGAGCCCCTAGGACCCTGCAGCCAGAGACCCCAGGACCCAGCACCACCAACCAGTGGGCCACAGTAACCCCAGGCCTCCATGGGCCCAAGCTCTGCTCACCAGCAAACCAACACTAGCTCTGGGACAACTTGGGCCCCTCAGCCAGCCATCCGGGGATATAACCCCATCCACCAGTAGGCAGACCCAGCTTCAGGATACCTCAGACCTCAAAGTCAGCTGTACCAGGAAATACCCCACCCACCAGCAGGCCTACACTAGCTCTGGGATCCCCAGAACCTGGCAGCCAAAAACCCCAGGACCTGGATCCAACACCAGCAGGCTGTCATTAGCCTGGGCATCCCTGGACCCCAACCCTGCCCACCAGCAGGTCAACTCTGAGACACCTTGTACACCTCAGCCAACTGCCTGAGGATCCAGCTCCACTCACCAGTGGTGACACCAGCTTTGGGAAACCCCGGAACCCACACCCAGCCATGTCAGGAGCCAGTAGCACCCACCAACAAGCAAATACTAGAGCTGGGAACCTTAATGTTCTGCAGTTAGCTGATTTGTGACCAGCCCTGCTCACCAACAGCGGGCAGCCTCTGCACAAGACAGGACCAGACAACCAACCAGATCAGGGGCCAGCCATGCCTACCAGACCAGGCAGAGTAGTCAGCCTGTCAAAACAGAAGGACCCACTCAGTCCACATAGGAACACCACTAAAGCATATAGGTCTGGTGACCAGAGGGGAATGTGTGATTGGGACACATAGGACATCTCCTAAAAAAGCCACTTCTCCAAGGTTGAGAAATATAACCAACATACCAGATACATAGAAATAAACACAGCAAATAAGGCAAAATGAGGAGACAGAGGAATATATTCCAAAGAAAGGAATAAGATAATCCCCAGAAGAAAAACCAAGTAAAATAGAGATAAGCAATCTACCTGATAAAAAGTTCAAGATAATAATCATAAAGATGTTCAAAGAACTTGAGAGAAGATTGGATGAACAGAGTGAGAAGTTAGAAGTATCTAACAAAGTGTTAGAGAATACAAAGAAGAACCAAACAGAGATGAAGAATACAGTAACTGACAAAATACACTACAAGGGATAGACAGTAGATTAGATGATACAGAGGAGCTAGGGAGTATAGTTAGTATTGAGTATGTATAGTTTTCCCATATGGTTTTACATTCAACAGATAATTCTTTGACCCTCCCATTTGATTTTCTCTAAATAAACAATTTCCTTTATGACAATAGGATATTGTCCTGGTTTGAGATGCCCAGAAGCAGAATTTGAGATGGTGATTGAGGCATAAGTTGTTTATTGAGGTAGTGTTCTCTGGTGAAATCTGTGAGAACAGAGCAGGAGAAAAAGCCAAGCAAATTTATGGTTTTACCTGAAGTTTAGACTCAGCCTGATTTCATAGGGAGATCAAGAGTATTAATTGCATCACAAGTTGTCCTACCTTGAGATATTTTGCAGCTTATTATCCATCATTCATTGACTGGATACGTGGGGGCAATAGAAGACATGTTCTCTGAGGTATTTCAATCTTCCCAGGGCAATTCTCTGGAAAAGAGTGTGGCTGTGAGTCTTTAAAAGTCAATACTCACACAACCCGGGGCATGAGTAAACAGGCCTGGTAAAAGTAATCTGAGGGTATTACCTGTTCGTCTAGAGCACATATATTCTAGCATTTCATTTCATGTTGTTTTAACTTGCTAGACTCATTCTTCCTGGGACTGGCAGCAGTCAGAATAATGAAGGTCCAGAATTTGGCCACAAACACCATTACTGACACTGCTAAGCCAGCAACCACTGCAGGGATCAAGCAAGAATACAATATAAGATTTTGGTCTTTGTGCAAATAACATGTGCTCATGTGTAGCAGGACCCCAGCAGGAAATTTATTCTAGGGACCCAGAGCAGATGGTACAGTTGCCAATTGACCTTTACGGAACATTGTTCACTGCTTGACTTTACTGAAATAAAGAGGCAGGAAAAATATCAGCTTTCCCATTCTCAAAGTTCTATCTAATCCATCTAAGTATTTGTTCTGTAACCATACATACACATTGAAATAATTTATATTTTCCTCAAAATGATTCTTTCTGAGAATGAAATCTGGGGAAGATAATATTAAGGTTGCCAGATAAAACACAGGATTCTCAGTTAAATTTGAATTTCAGATAAACAATAAATATTTTCTTAGTATAACTTTCCCCACACAATATTTGGGACATACTTATCCTAAAACTTATTCATTGTTTATTTGAAATTTAAATTTAACTGGTAATCTTATATTTTTACCTACAAAATCTATCAACTATAGTCAATAGCCAGGGTAGTTAGAATATCATACAGTTACAGTGCGATGGTGTGTTATAATCTCAAACAAGGACACTTTAAAAAATCACTTGTCCTGAGTTTTTATTATCAATATACAAATTAAAGATAGAGTTGTTTTTACAAAGAAATAAGGAAAAACATCAAAATATATTCAAGTGCTTGGATTTTTTGCTCCTGTCAACTTCTTAGAAACATCAAATGTTAGACATACACTTACACACACAGGTATATGCTTGAACATACACACAATTATTCATCCTCATTAAGTTTTAAAAGCTACTGCTTGGTGAGGTTACCGTATCAATTTATAAATGATACATAAAAAAAAAAAAAATCTCCACTCCCCTGCAGTGCCAGTTGAAAATAAACTGCATCGCCTTCACCACTGAGCAGAGCGGTGCTGCACTTCTTGCTATAATATCACTTGGAATTGGTGACATCAATCACACTGAGGAACCCCACCAATTGGAAGGAAAAGGAACTTTCTTTATGTGTGATCTCCCTCTAGGAATGGAGAAAGGAGTCAGTTTTTCTTGTCCACACTTTCTTTTGCTTTTCATTTTTGTATTACTATTTGAGAATATTTATCACAGCAGGTATTCCTTTATCTACTCACACATACCATTAACAAGCCAAAGTGTTTGCATGTGTTCCCTATATGCAACACCAGTTGGTTTGTTTTTAATAAAAAGTCCCTGAAGAAACAAAACAGTTTAAAAAAAGATAAAAATAATTTTTAACAATTTAAAATTAATGATAATAAAACTTCCAGCCATATAAATGAAGCCTGATTTTGCTTTAAGAGAAAATGCTTTTGATTTGTTTAAAAAGACTTTTATGGCAGAGCTCTACAGATCATTCAGTTTGAATTTTATTTCAAAATAAATTTGAATTAATCCAGTGTTTAGGAAGCTTGAAACTTAGATCTATAAAAATAATAAAAGGTTCACTAATCCATTCACAACACTGAGCATTAACCAGGTTTTTAGTAAAGTGTTTGGTTTGGTCTTTTGTTTGTTTTCTTGTTTGCTTCCTTGCTACTTTTTTAAATTTTAGCTTTTAACCTTTTTCTTTTAGTTTTTCAGATGCCTGTTTCGTTATTCCCCTCCAGCACGTCAATCAGAGTTGTACCTAATTGCCAGTCTTTAAATTCATCTGTTTAGAGCACAATAATAGATTTCTGCTTTTCTGATTGGACACCAACTGAAACAATGCTTCAGCAGACGTATGGAAAGCAAAGAGGAATAATAACTATTTGCTGTTTAAAAAGCAATAGCAAAATTATATCTTTACATCCTGAGAATTAATATTGTGCAATAATACCAAAATGTAAGAGAAAGGAGAGGAAAAGACCAAAGGGCAATAAAAGCATTTTAATTTGTCTTTCTGATGACAATACAAAGGTGAGATAGAGATATTTATGAGAAAGGAGGGAATAAACACAAGTATAAGTAACAATATGATAGAGGTAACAACCAGAAGAACAAAATATAATGAAAAACATACAAATCAACATAGAAATTTGATCTATAAAGTGGATGGTGGGAAAAGAAGAAAACAATATGTAAAAATTGATCAATGGAAAATAAAAAAGATGGTAAAAATGAGCTCTGAGGTAACAAGTATTTTCTGAAGTGTAATTGAGTAAACTACAGATCAGAACAAAGACTCTCAGATTATTTTGAAATCTTGTCATGATACATAAGATCAAGAGCTGGCCAAAAAAATAAAAAGAGAGAGAGCAAAGAAGAGAGTGAGAGAAATGGGGAAATAAACAACTGTTAAGAAAAAAGAAAAGTCAACTATCCCAAAGAAACATATTTAAATGTAAGCATTTCTTCAAAAGTGTAAAATAAAAGAATGAAAAAAAGTATATTTTAGGCACATATGATGGAAAGAAAAGAAGTGTTACAGAATACACAAAATATGCTATGATACAGAGCATTTGAATAATTAAAAACTTGAACTTATTTATGATTGATAGGTAGAGAGGGAACATATCATATTGATATGTATTGTCATCTGCATTTGTAAATGCAATTTTCTGGATATATTATTTAAAGATGAAGAATATTTGTATGAAGATATTTTTTAAATGTGGTTAAAATTTTTAAAGGGCAATATAAATAAATACATACATAGTCTTCATTTTATGGTGCAAGTTAACATGATAAAGATGCCAGGTCTTCTCAAAGCAATCTAGAAATCCAATTCCATTTTAATTAAACATCTAATGGATTTTTAATTTAATATGTTTTACAAACAGTCTTAGGGAAAAAGTTCACAGTACCTATGGAAATGTTGGAATTAAATAAATGATGTAGGAAGATTTGTTCTACAGATGTTAAAATGTTACCTACTCATGGTAATAAAAATAAACAAATAAATAAACAAGTGAATTAATTAATTAATGAACAAATACAGGCAAACAGATGTTACTGAGAAATAAATAGGAAACTAGATTTCAAAAGACAATTGAGTGTCCAGCAAGAGACACATATGAAAACACAATATGTAATCAAAGAAGTATTACAAATGTGCAGACATTGCTGTTTTAAAACTGTTCCAATATATGGACTAAAATAAAGGAGTTTTTATACCATACACAAATGTGTCCTCCAGTTGGAAAAAATCACCTAAATGGGAAAGACAATTTTAAAATGTAATTGAAGAAAATATAGGAAAATATACTTGTTACACTAAGGGAAATAGTTCTAAAGGACACCCAAAAGCACAACTCATAAGATAAAATTTTTTGGCTTTGAAATCATTAAAAGTAATTATATCTGCTCCATATGGAATACTATAGATGGAGTTAACAGACAGGTCACATTTTTGAGAAGATATATATGTAAAATCTTAAACCAGCAAGGCAATATATATATTTATACATATTAACAAAAGAAGTACAGAAATCCACCAAAAATATTGATCCTTGGCTTTGATTTTGTTTTTAGATTTTTTAATGCACTTATCTATGTAAAACTACACGCAAACATATGAAACACACACATACACACACACAGATTATTTTAGCTACTCAACTTCACTAGCATTTAGAAAAACGTACTTTTAAACCACTATGAGGGAGGAGCTTCAAGATGGCGGAAGAGTAAGACATGGAGATCACCTTCCTCCCTACAAATACATCAGAAATACATCTACATGTGGAACAACCCCTACAGAACACCTACTGAATGCTGGCAGAAGAACTCAGACCTCCCAAAAGGAAAGAAACTCCCCACGTACCTGGGTAGGGCAAAAGAAAAAAGAAAAAACACAGACAAAATAGGGACGGACCTGCACCAGTGGGAGGGAGCTGTGAAGGAGGAAAGGTTTCCACACACTAGGAAGCGCCTTTGTGGGTGGAGACTGTGGGTGGCAGAGGGGGGAAGCTTTGGAGCCACAGAGGAGAGTGCAGCCACAGGGGTGCAGAGTGCAAAGCAGAGAGATTCCCGCACAGAGGCTCGGCACCGAGCAGCACTCACCAGCCCGAGAGGCTTGTCTGCTCACCCGCCGGGGCGGGTGGGGGCTGGGAGCTGAAGCTCCTGCTTTGGAAGTCAGATCCCAGAGAGAGGACTGGGGTTGGCTGGGTGAACACAGCCTGAAGGGGGCTAGTGTGCCACAGCTAGCCAGGAGTGTGTCCACGAGAAGGTCTGGAGCTGCCGAAGAGGCAAGAGACTACTCCTTGCCTCTTTCTTTCGTGGTGCACGAGGAGAGGGGATTCAGAGCAACAACTAAACAAGCTCCAGAGATGGGTGCGAGCCGCAGCTATCAGCGTGACACCAGAGATGGGCATGAGATGCTAAGCCTGCTGCTGCAGGCACCAAGAAGCCTGTGTGCAAGCACAAGTCACTATCCACACCTCCCCTCCTGGGAGCCTGTGTAGACCACCACTACCAGGGTCCCGTGATCCAGGGACAACTTCCCTGGGAGAACACATGGCACGCCTCAGGCTGGTGCAACGCCACACCAGCTTCTGTCACCGCAGGTGTGCCCCACATTCCATGTCCCTCCCTCTCCTCGGCCTGAGTGAGCCAGAGCCCCATAATCAGCTCCTACTTTAACCCCTTCCTATCTGAGTGGAGAACAGATGCCCTCAGGAGACCTATATGCAAAAATGGGGCAAAAACCAAGGCTGAACCCCAGGAGCTGTGTGAACAAACAAGAGAAAGGGAAATTTCTACCAGAAGCCTCAAGAGCAGCGAATTAAATCTCCACAATCAACTTGACGTACCCTGCTGCATCTGTGGAATAACTGAATAGACAACAAATGATCGCAAATTGAGGCAGTGGACGTTGGGAGCAATGATATATATATATATATATATATATACACATATCCTTTTTCTCTTTTTGTGAGTCTGTATGTGTATGCTTCTGTGTGACATTGTCTGTATAGCTTTGCATTTACCATTTGTCCTAGGAATATTTCTATCCTTTTTTTTTTTTTTTCTTTTTTCTTTTTTTTAGTATAGTTTTAAGCACTTGTTATAACTGGTGGAATTGTTTTTTGGTTTAGTTGCTCTCTTCTTTCTTTCTTTCTTTTTTTATTACTTTTTAATTTTTTTAAAAAATTTTAATAATTATTTTTATTTTAATAACTTTCTTTCTTTCTTTCTTTCTTTTTTTCTTCCTTTTATTCTGAGCTGTGTGGATGACAGGGTCTTGGCGCTCCGGCTGGGCATCAGGCTTGTGCCTCTGAGGTGGGAGAGCCGAGTTCAAAACATAGGTCCACCAGAGACCTCCCAGCCCCATGTAATATCAAACTGTGAAAATCTCCCAGAGATCTCCATCTCAATGCCAAGCCCCAGCTCCATTCAACGACCAGAAAGATACAGTGTTGGACACCCTATGTCAAACAGCTAGCAAGACAGGAACACAAACAAACGCATAAGCAGAGAGGCTGCCTAGAATCATAAGGTCACAAACACCTGAAAACACACCACCAGATGCGGACCTGCTCAACAGAAAGACAAGATCCATCCTCGCCTAACAGAACACAGGCACTCATCCCCTCCACCAGGAAGCCTGCACAACCCACTGAACCAACCTTAGCCACTGGGGGCAGACACCAAAAACAACGGGAACTATGAACGTGCAGGCTGTGAAAAGGAGACCCCAAACACAGTTACTTAAACAAAATGAGAAGACAGAGAAACACAAAGCAGATGAAGGAGCAAGGTACAAACCCACCAGATCAAACAAATGAAGAGGAAATAGGCAGTCTACCTAAAAAAGAATTCAGAGTAATGATAGTAAAGATGATTAAAAATCTTGGAAATAGAATGGAGAAAATAAAAGAAACGTTTAACAAAGACCTAGAAGAACTAAAGAGCAAAGAAACAATTACGAACAACACAATAAATGAAATTAAAAAATTCTCTAGAAGGAATCAATAGCAGAATGACTGAGGCAGAAGAACAGATAAGTGACCTGGAAGATAAAATAGTGGAAATAACTACTGCCGAGCAGAATAAAGAAAAAAGAATGAAAAGAATTGAGGACAGTCTCAGAGACGTCTGGGACAACATTAAACGCACCAACATTTGAATTATAGGGGTTCCAGAGGAAGAAGAGAAAACGAAAGGGACTGAGAAAATATTTGAAGAGATTATAGTTGAAAACTTCCCTACTATTGCAAAGGAAAGAGTTAATCAAGTCCAGGAAGTGCAGAGAGACCCATACAGAATAAATCCAAGGAGAAACACGCCAAGACACATATTAATCAAACTATCAAAAACTAAATACAAAGAAAAATTATTAAAAGCAGCAAGGGAAAAACAACAAATAACACACAAGGGAATCCCCATAAGGTTAACAGTTGATCTTTCAGCAGAAATACTGCAGGGCAGAAGGGAGTGGCAGGACATATTTAAAGTGATGAAAGGGAAAAACCTACAACCAAGATTACTCTACCCAGCAAGGATCTCATTCAGATTCGATGGAGAAATTAAAACCTTTACTGACAAACAAAAACTAAGAGAATTCAGCACCACAAAACCAGCTTTACAACAAACGTTAAAGGAACTTCTCTAGGGAGGAAACACAAGAGAAGGAAAAGACCTACAATAAGAAACCCAAAACAATTAAGAAAATGGTAATAGGAACATACATATTGATAATTACCTTAAATGTAAATGGATTAAATGCTCCAATTAAAAGACATAGATTGGCTGAATGGATATGAAAACAAGACCCATATATACGGTGTCTACAAGAGACCCACTTCAGACGTAGGGACACATACAGACTGAAAGTGAGGGGATGGAAAAAGATATTCCATGCAAATGGAAACCAAAAGAAAGCTGGAGTAGCAATTCTCATATCAGGCAAAATACACTTTAAAACAAAGACTATTACAAGAGGCAAAGAAGGACACTACATAATGATCAAGGGATCAATCCAAGAAGAAGATATAACTATTGTAAATATTTATGCACCCAACATAGGAACACCTCAATACATAAGGCAAATACTAACAGCCATAAAAGGGGAAATCGACAGTAACACAATAATAGAACGGGACTTTAACACCCCACTTTCGCCAATGGACAGATCTTCCAAAATAAAAATAAACAAGGAGACACAAGCTTTAAATGATACATTAAACAAGATGGACTTCTTTGATATTTATAAGACATTCCATCCAAAAACAACAGAATACAATTTCTTCTCAAGTGTGCATGCAACATTCTCCAGGATAGGTCATATCTTGGGTCACAAATCAAGCCTTGGTACATTTAAGAAAATTGAAATCATATCAAGTATCTTTACTGACCACGATGCTATGAGACTAGATATCAATTACAGGAAGAAATCTGTAAAAAATACAAATACATGGAGGCTAAACAGTGCACTACTAAATAACCAAGAGTTCACTGAAGAAATCAGAGGAAATCAGAAAATACCTAAAAACAAATGACAATGAAAACACGATAACCCAAAACCTATGGGATGCAGCAAAAGCAGTTCTAAGAGGGAAGTTTATAGCAATAGAATCTTACCTCAAGAAACAAGAAACATCTCAAATAAACAACCTAACCTTACACCTAAAGCAATTAGAGAAAGAAGAAAAAAGAAACCTCAAAGTTAGCAGAAGGGAGGAAATCATAAAGATCAGATCAGAAATAAATAAAAAAGAAATGAAGGAAACTATAGCAAAGATCAGTAAAACTAAAAGCTTGTTCTCTGAGAAGATAAACAAAAATGATAAACCATTATCCAGACTTATCAAGAGAAAATGAGAGAAGACTCAAATCAACAGAATTAGAAATGAAAAAGAAGTAACAACAAACACTGCAGAAATTCAAAGGATCGTGAGAGATTACTACAAGCAACTCTATGCCAAAAAAATGGGTAAACTGTATGAAGTGGACAAGTTCTTAGAAAAACACAACTTTCCAAGACTGAACCAGGAAGAAATAGAAATATAAACAGACCAATCACCAGCACTGAAATTGAAACTGTGATTAAAAATCTTCCAACAAACAAAAACCCAGGACCAGATGGCTTCACATGCAAATTCTACCAAGCATTTAGAGAAGAGGTAATACCTACCCTTCTCAAACTCTTCCAAAATATATCAGAGGGAGGAACACACCCAAACTCATTCTACGAGGCCACCATCACCCTGATATCAAACCAAAGATGTCACAAAGAAAGAAAATTACAGGCCAGTAACACTGATGAACATAGATGTAAAAATCATCAACAAAATATTAGCAAACAGATTCCAACAGCACATTAAAAGGATCATACACCATGATCAAGTGGCTTGCCTCAGGAATGCAAGGATTCTTCAATATACACAAATCAATCAATGTGATAAACCATATTAACAAACTGAAGGAGAAAACCCATATGATCATCTCAATAGATGCAGAGAAAGCTTTTGACAAAATTCAACACCCATTTATGATAAAAACCCTCGAGAATGTAGGCATAGAGGGAACTTGCCTCAACATAATAAAGGCCATATATGACAAACGCACAGCCAACATCATCCTCAATGGTGAAAAACTGAAACCATTTCCACTAAGATCAGGAACAAGACAAGGTTGCCCACTCTCACCACTATTATTCAACATAGTTTTGGAACTTTTAGCCACAGCAACCAGAGAAGAAAAAGAAATAAAAGGAATCCAAATCGGAAAAGAAGAAGTAAAGCTGTCACTGTTTTCAGATGACATGATACTATACATAGAGAATCCTAAAGATGCTACCAGAAACCTACTAGAGCTAATCAATGAATTTGGTAAAGTAGCAGTATGCAAAATTAATGCACAGAAATCTCTTGCATTCCTATACACTAATGATGAAAAATCTGAAAGTGAAATTAAGAAAACACTCCCATTTACCATTGCAACAAAAAGAATAAAATAACTAGGAATAAACCTACCTAAGGAGACAAAAGACCTGTATGCAGAAAATTATAAGACACTGATGAAAGAAATTAAAGATGATACAAAAAGATGGAGAGATATACCATGTTCTTGGATTGGAAGAATCAATATTGTGAAAATGACTATACTACCCAAAGCAATCTACAGATTCAATGCAATTTCTATCAAACTTCCAGTGGCAATTTTCACAGACTAGAACAAAAAATTTCATAATTTGTATGGAAACAAAAAAGACCCCGAATAGCTGAAGCAATCTTGAGAAAGAAAACCAGAGCTGGTGGAATCAGACTCCCAGCCTTCAGACTATACTGCAAAGCTACAGTAATCAAGACAGTATGGTACTGTCTCAAAAACAGAAATATAGATCAATGGAACAGGATAGAAAGCCCAGAGATAAACCCATGCACATATAGTCACCTTATCTTTGATAAAGGTATCAAGGATATACAATGGAGAAAAGACAGCCTTTTCAATAAGTGGTGCTGGGAAAACTGGACAGCTACATGTAAAAGAATGAAATTAGAACAATCCCTAACACCATACACAAAAATAAACTCAAAATGGATTAAAGACCTAAATATAAGACTACACACTATAAATCTCTTAGAGGAAAAAATAGGCAGAACATTCTATGACATAAATTACAGCAAGATCATTTTTTCACCCCCCTCCTAGAGAAATGGAAATAAAATCCAAAATAAACAAATTGACCTAATGAAACTTAAAAGCTTTTGCACAGCAAAGGAAACCATAAACAAGACAAAAAGACAATCCTCAGAGTAGGAGAATATATTTGCAAATGAAGCAACTGGCAAAGGATTAATCTCCAAAATTTACAAGCAGCTCATGTAGGTCAATATCAAAAAAACAAAAAACCCAATCCAAAAGTGAGCAGAAGACCTAAATAGATATTTCTCCAAAGAAGCTATACAGATTGCCACCAAATACATGAACGCATGCTCAACATCATTAATCATTAGAGAAATGCAAATCAACAGTACAATGAGGTATCATTTTACACTGGTCAGAATGTCCATCATCAAAATCTACAAATAATAAATGCTGGAGAGGGTGTGGAGAAAAGGGAACCCTCTTGCACTGTTGGTGGAAATGTAAATTGATACAGCCACTATGGGGAACAGTATGGAGGTTCCTCAAAAACTAAAAATATAACTACCATACTACCCAGCAATCCCACTATGGGGCATATATCCTGAGAAAACGATAATTCAAAAAGAATCATGTACCACAATGTTCATTGCAGCTCTATTTACAAAAGCCAGAACATGGAAGCAACCTAAGTGTCCATCGACAGATGAAAGGGTAAAGAAGATGTGGCACATATATACAATGGAATATCACTCAGCCACAAAATGAAACGAAATTGAGTTATTTGTATCGAGGTGGATGAACCTAGAGTCTGTCATACGAGTGAAGTAAGTCAGAAAGAGGAAAAGAAATACTGAATGCTACCACATATATATGGAATGTAAAAAAAAAAAAAAAAAAGAAAAAATGGTCATGAACAATCTAGGGGCAGGACGGGAATAAGGATGTAAACCTACTAGAGAATGGAGTTGAGGACATGGGGAGGGGGAAGGGTACCTGGGACAAAGTGAGAGAGTGGCATGGACATATATACACTACCAAATATAAAACCGATAGCTAGTGGGAAGCAGCCACATAGCACAGGGAGATCATCTCAGTGCTTTGTGACCACCTAGCAGGGTGGGATAGGGAGGGTGGGAGGGAGGGAGGCGTAGGAGGGAAGAGATATGTGGATAAATGTATATGTGTAGCTGGTTCACTTTGTTATAATGTAGAAACTAACATCATTGTAACGCAATTATACTCTAATAAAGATGTTCAAAAAAAAAAAAAGCTACCCTAAGACAAAAGACAAAAAAAAAAAAAAAGAACACTATAAGATACAGTTAATATATATTTGATTGACTAAATGTGAAAGCAAGTTTATATCAAGGTCTGGGGATATGAAGAACTTCATGCTTTCCTTGAACTCATTCATCCAAACTGGAAACCAAATTAGCAGTATTTAATCAATTTAAAAATGATCATTCCCTGTGAGGGAGCACGAGCAATTCTTCTACTTGTTGTGTACTACAGCAAAGCTCTTACACAGATCCCCAAACAGATGTATACTTGGGTCTTCATGGAAGCTTTATTTGTGGTAGCAGTGAGATAGTAGCATCCCGTATTCTATCATCAAGGAAATAGATACGAGGAATATGCAATATGTTGCATGCCTTTGACAGTAGAGTGTGATATAAGCACAAGTCATGAGTTAGACTATTAGCAATATGGGCAGATCTTGAAAACTGTGGAATACAATAAGTGTCAAATTGAATGCAATTTCTATCACAATCACAATAATACAAATTAAAAGACAGATATATACAAACCACACTACTCACAATTTCAAGGATAATGACAATGCCATATGAGCCAATAGAGTGAGCATATATGGGAAATTTCTCTAATTGGAGAGGTGACAATACGAGAAGCAATAAAATAAAATAAAAATATGTGTGTTGCCTTCCACAGATGAAAAAAAGTGCTTTGAAAGAGGTATACGATGAGCTCAACACTAAAAAATATATTAGGACATAGTGGTTTCATTAAAAATTTGTGTGGAAACTTTATACTAAGACTTAAAATCATTAATAATTCATGTATTTCTACCAATAGCACTCTTTATTGTTTGAACATAAATAAAGCTAAATAAAATCCACAAAAATATGAGAAAGTAAATTAAAATTTATCTACCAGTCTTCCATATTTTTTAGTATCAGACTCACACGTTTTAATTAATATGCATATTACTTTGATTGTAAGGTTTCAAATAATTATAGAAAACATCTGATAATAGTATTTGCTTAAGAATAAGTGATTCAGTTGTTAAAACTATCAAAGTTAATTTTAGAATAAAGGATATCCTATGCTTTTACAAATTATTAAAAGAAATTCTACAGACGGTTTATTTTATTAAATGTAACACTATCAATCAATCTTACCAATCTAATCAATTTAATGATCTGTTTAAATGGTGAAATGATTTAAAACCCCACTCTACCTACAAAAAAATGACCTATAATAACTACTAAATATTTACAGGCAAACACATTTCCTGTAAAGTTGAATTTTAAGTTATTATTTTTATATTTTGATGGAGACATTAGTAGAGTATAAAACAAATTGTTTTGGAAGTGAAATATGTGACACTACTTCCTGTATGTCCATAGAAAAGTCAATCACCTAAGTTTTCTGAGTTTCAGACTCCTCACCTGAAGCCCGAACATATTTATTTTTTATCTTTTTTTAAAAAATAATAATTTTAAAAATTAAAAAAAATAGAAAATAAAGCTAAAATGTATGATTCCATTTAGTCAACAGTGTTTTAGCACATATATACACGTTTTCATTCATTTATTTATTAACTTACTAATCATGCAATCATGCATATCTCACTATTGACATACATTTACTCTGTTCTGATTTCAGTGCTATCTCCCTTAAATTCTTCTTTCATATTATAGCCAAGGGGTTCATTTTATCCCTCTATGCATGTATATTACTCTCTTTCACTAATAGAATAGAATTTAATATTTCATATATCAAACAAGGCCCCAACAAAACTCAATACTACTTATCCCTTCAGGTTTATCTTTCAACATTCTTTTTTTAAGTATTACATGTTTGTGTCTGACTACCTACGTCACACATTATAATGTATTGGTGCTTTTTCTTATTCTTTTCTTACAGACTTGAATTCATTTTCCATTTATCTTTGCCTTTACAACACTTCCAATTCTCTGCAAAATATAAATGTCATCATATATACTAGAAAGTTTCCTAGCCTTGTGATTTTGACTTTAATGCCCTGAATTTTATGTTCCTCAAGTCTTGCCTCTAACTTCATACTTACATAATAACAATAAAATTTACACTGTAGATTTATATGTCAACCTCCCTCTTTGAGTAATAATTCACCAAAGAGCAAGGCCTTTTCCTATCAATATGTGTATTACTAGTCATAACATATTGCCTAGAAATGAACATGGGCACAATAATTAATTTACATTCAATAAGTAAATCAATATATTAGAAATTAACATGGCAAATGCATTCAATAAATCCAAAGAACTCTACAAGCTTAAAGTCCAAATTAATTGAATTAAAACTCCAGATTTCCACTTGATTTTCAAAGATGGCATGCAACGATGCAAAGGAGCATTACCCTGTCAAGTTGGCTATACTCACGAACAAACAAGTATTCTTACTTATCTCATCCTTTAGAAGTGATTTACACATCTTTTATGCTTTTATAAAGCACTTAGAAAAACATCATTGAAGAAATATGAATAAATGGTATAGTACGTTAATCGCTACAATGTCTATATGTGTTGTAAAAATATGCTGATTTGTCTGGGACATTTTCAACAAAATTGTACTTTCTTCTGTGTCTTATAAAAATCATGTCGAAAACATAAGTTTTCTGGCAATGCTGAGCCATCTGTTTGTTCAGATCTTATCATTGCTTTGCTCTGTGCAACAATAATTAAGTATGCTGGCAGTAGGAGAAATAACAGTTGGATTTCTTTAGAAGATTAACAGCATGAACAGTACAGCTAAGAAGGGAATTTTCCCACAGATTCCAAAAATATCCCACCTTTATAACTTTATAGCAGAGAAACCTATAGAGCCTCCCACTCTCTCCTACCTACCACCAAATGGTCACAAAATCTTCAATGCATGCAGTACTTTCCAGAGGGTCGTGTTTTTTCTTCTGATACTAGAATGGTTACTACTGTTATATTACCTCTATCTTATAATTATCATTTTTCTCTTCTTTTTTCTTTTTTCTATCTTTGTATTTTATATCATTTCTTTTATTTTCTCATTCCCTTTAATCTGGCATCTATTTTTAGGTACGTCTATTTAAAATAATTTAAAATTTTGACATCTGAAACCAAAAGCACAGGCAACAAAAGCAAAAATAAACAAGTGGGAACTAAAATGTTTCTGAACAATAGAGGAAACAAGCAACACATGAAAAAGCAAAGTGGGACAAAAATATTTGCAAACCATATAGCTTATAAAAGGGTTAAAATGCAACATATGTAAGGAACTCATACAACTCAATAGCAAAAAAACAAACCTCATTATAAAATGGGCAAAAGACCTGAATAGACATTTCTCCAAAGAGGACATGCAAATGGCCAACAAATGACTAACAAATATATAAAATGTGTTCTACATTACCTATCATCAGGAAAAGTCAGGAAAATACAGATCAAAACTACAATGAGATATCACCTTACATCTCTTAGGATGTCCATTATCAAAAATAATAATAATAATAATAAAAGTGTAGGTGAGGATGTGGAGTAAAGAGGAACTTTGTACACTGTTGAGGGAAATGTAAATTGGTGCAGCCACTACAGAAAACAGTATGGAGTTTCCTCAAAAAATTAAAAATAGAATTACTATATGATCTAACAGCCTCACTTCTGGGTATATATTCAAAGGAAGCAAAAGCAGGAGCTCTAAGAGATATCTCTACTCCCATGTTTATTTCAGCATTATTCACAATATCCAAGACATGGAAACAACCTAAATGTCCACTGATGGATAAATGAATAAAGAAAATGTAGTATGTGCATACAATGGAATGTTACTCAGCCTTAAAGAAAAAGTAAATTCTGCCATTTGTGACAACATGGATAAACCTGGAGGACACTATGCTAAGTAAAAAAGCCAGAAACAAAAGAAAAAATATTACATGATACCACATATATGAGGTATCTAAAATAGTGACACTCATAGAAGCAGAGATTTATCAATAGGATGGTGGTTGCCAGGGCCTAGAGGTGGGGAGAAACAGAGAAGTATTAGTCAAAGGGTATGAAACAGCATAGTGCCTAAAGTTAACAATATTGTATTGTATACTTAAAAACTTACTAAGAAGGTAGATCTTATGTTGTGCTCTTTTCATAAAAATTAAAATAATGGTAAAGAAGATGGGAGAAAACTTTTGGAGGTGATGGATATGTTTATGGCATAGATTCTGATGAAGTTTTCACAGGCATATATTATCTTCAAACTCATCAAGTTCTATCCGTTAAATATGTAAAGCTTTTTGCATGTCAATCATACCTCAATAAAGGGGTTTAAAAAATTTTATTTGCATCTTCCAAATGAATCTCAAATGTATACTTTTGTTCTTAAAAATATGAGTTTCCTCCATTGTTTCCTAAGAAGATGCCTTAATTTGCCATCAGTCTTAAACATTTAGATTATCATCTTGGTTTTGATTAGAGACACAGTAATATTTTATATAGAAAATTCTGTTTACATGCCTGAAGGATTTCTCTAATATTGCATAAGAATCAAGTTCAAATCTTCTAATTTCATTATAAATTGTTGAGTATTACACATTTCTTAATTTTCTCATCACATCAATACCATGCTCAGTTTTCTTCAACTTTTTAACTCCAAATTTGAGGTATATATATATTTGTAAACTTCTTAAGTTTTAATCCATAGTTAGGTTATACCAAATTCATCCTTGCTATCTGGATGAAATTAGAAATTTTAATTCAAAATCCTGATTTGGCATGTTTCATATAAATATCAAGATTTTTCAGTTGAATTTTTCAGTAATTATATTTGTTTGGTTTTATATAAAAATAAAATACAAGTATGTATGTCACTTTCTTGTGTCTTGTATACTTAGTTTTTGTGTCTCTGTTTATGTATGTGTGTATGTTTCCTTCTTGAAGCCTGCCACAAACTAAATACATGATCACAAATACATATAGTCAGAGTTCTGTAAAGGGCAAACCATTTTAAGTCATGTTACCATTCTTGCTTGCTATAACCTTCAGCATTATACTGTATTTGTAAGATATATTGCAATGAAAATTCCAACTGAAAAAAGTTGTTCCCTGGGCATCTCTCAAAATATTTTGTGCATTATATCTAGTGTTTCTTTCTTACAAAATACTTCTGGATTTTCTATCTGAAAATTGACCTTTTGGTTTTTATTTTTTTTAATCAGTTCAAATTTGGAACTAAATACAAAATTTCATTTTCTACATTTTTATGAAAATATATCAAAAAGAAAGCCATCACCCAAGAATATGGAGGAAAGATTGAAATATGCCTTTATAATGACAAGTTAAAAACATACATATGTGTACATATTTATACATCTTATTTTAAAAAATTGATTATAGGCTGATTTTATTGGACATTTTTCCAACTAAATGTAAGCTATTGATTGCCTCATGACTATGACTTTCTTTAAATAACCCCATTAATACTCTAAGTTAACATTTATGAAATCTAGCATTCTATACATCTATTTTAAAAGTTAATTTTGTTCTCTGCCATATATTATGCTGTTAAACTTATCCAGTGAATTATTATTTTTTTAATTCAGGTATTTTTATTCAGTCAGAATTTCTATTTGTTTCTTTTTTCATAGTTTCTACTTCTCTGCTAAGTTTTTTCTATATTTTCTTTCATCATAAGCGTATTTCATCCCTACCTTTGTATTCAATACGATATCCTTGTAACCTTCTAATGAATCATCCTTTTATTCTTATACTTGTTGAAATGGTTTCTCTTACTAATTCTTTAATAATAGAATAATAGCCAACTTTTATTGAATGACTAGTATATACCAAACATCATTATACTACACTATTTTATATATTCACATATACAGGAATACTGTGCTTTCTTTCTTTTTTTTTTTTTTTTTTTTTTTTTTTTGGCACTTCACAGATACTGTGTTTTTTAAAAATGAAAGGTTTGTGATTAACATGTATTAAGCAAATCTACAGGTGCCATTTTCCAACAGCTCACTTTGTGTCCCTATCTCACATTTTGGTAATTCTCACAATAGTTCAAAGTTTTTCATTATTATTATGTTTGTTATGGTGATCTGTGGTCAGTGATCTTTGATAATGTTCTTACAAAAAGATTATGACTTGATAAAGGCTCAGATGATGGTTAGAATTTTTTAGCAATAAAGTATTTTTTAATTAAGGTATGTACATTGTTCTTTTAGACATAATGCTCTTACACACATAATAGACTACAGTATAGTGTAAACATAACTTTTCTATGAACTGGGAACACAAAAAATCACATGTCTTACTTTATTGTGATATTTGCTTTATTGTGGTGGTCTGGAATCAAACCTGTAGTTATCTCCAAGTTATCCCTATACTATATACTATACTATTATATATACTGTACTATAAAATATGAAATATGTATTATTTATCCTATTTTTACTTATGACAGAATAGCGTAGCATAGTATTGAGAGCCAAATTCCTGAGGTTATATTTCAGTTTACTCACTGCATCATAGATGACTGGGTAACAACTAGAGATTCATTTCCCTTCCATAGTAAGAATCTTTTGCTGGAAACTGGCTGTCATACTAATAAATATATTTTATCATATTTTCTAATTTCTCATATCTCATAGAGGAGGACATGAACTTAGGTTTGTCTAATGTAACATGTGTAAATTCCAGGTCTCAGTTAAGTGTGTTGTGTGATTTCCTCATGTTCTCTTCTCCCTGACTGCAGACTCAGTGGTGTGAGGGTCAACTAGAAGCCACAAGATGGCAGAGGTACAACATGGCATCAGCTGGTGACCTTCACTTCCACTTGAAGGAGGGCTTTGTAGGGAAGCCAACTGACCAGAAATATTTCCATTGGATTTGACCTAAATAAAATCAAACTTTTATTTTATTATTTCACTTAGAATTGGGACTTGTTTGTTATAGCAGTTAACCAATACTGATTAAAGTATAACCTTTTACAAATTATTTACCCTTGTGGTAACACAGATTCACTATTTATTAAATAAGCATATTGAATAATTAAATGAATTAATCTATGTGGACCACATAGATTAGATTTTGGTGCATAGTAAGCACTACATAATTATTTGTAGTAGTAATGTAAATTTATGTGGCATGTACTATACCAATTATGCACATAGGGAAATTAGTCAATCAACCAGCAGCTCCTTTTGAGTCTCTTCAGTTTGTAAACCATTATAAAACATGTTAAGTGGAGATTAAAACAATATGTTAGATGTAATCTTATCATTTCTTCACAAATTCTAATGTATAAAGTAAAATATACTCAAATATCATAAGTGAAAACAACCTCAAAGTCTTGAGCAGATTAATTCTTAATAAAAAGCATTATAAAGACTACCCAAAATACCATTCCATTATCCTTGGTTTCAAGGAACTTTTGTGTTTAGTAAAAGAAATGTTAGTTTATACTGAATGGCACAATTACTGAAAAAACTATAGCAAGTCTTGAGTGATTATTATTTTTATCTGTTTAGGCTTGTCTTTCAGTAGAATTGAATCTGAAAATTATTCAACCAAAGCAAGTTATGTTTGTGAAGGTGAGTATTACACAGATGGACTGTGGAGCATTTTGTATGTAGGCTGTGGGAGGAGTAGACAGAACTACAGAATCCAAAGAGAAAAGGATGAGAGTAGAGGGTCTCATCCCAGATCCTACTGTGAACAATGTGATTCTTATTTCCAAGTCTTTGAATTAGTCAATCTTTAAGAATAGGTTTGTTATAGACACATTTTTTAAAAAGTTTACCTTCATTTGAAAATGTCTTTATTTCTCTGTCATTTCTGAAAGATAGTTTCAAAGAATAAAAAATTCGTGATTGACAGTGCTTTTCATTCAACAATGAAAAAAGATTGTGCTACTTCCTTCTGCCTCTCCTTTCAAATAGGAAATCTACACTTATTCAAATTAATGTTCCCCTATAAGTAATGTGTCATTTCTTTCTGGCTGTTTTCCAGATTTTTTTTTTTTTTTGTCTTTAGTTTTCAGAATTGAATTGTTGTATGTCTGGGGAGGAATTCTTTTAGTTTTATCATTTTAGGGTTTGCTAAGTGTTTTGAATCTGTGGGTTATTTATTTTTCCAAATGTAGGATGGTTTCAGCCATTACTTCTTCAGACCCCCTTTCAGGTATATTCCACTTCTTCTCTTCTCTATGACTCTGATGATACAAATGGTATACCCTTTGCTATTAACACATTGTTCCTAAGGCTTTGTTCATTTTTTTCGTCCATACTTGTTCAGATTATGTGAACTATATTTTTCTTTCCACAAGTTTACTGATTCTATCTATGTCATTTCCAGTCTACTACTGAACCAACTAAGCGAAACTTTTGTTTTGTATTTTTTGTTCTGTAATTTACATTTGTTTTTTTCTAACATATTAATTTGCAGAGAGTTTTATTTTTTATTTATTTCAGGAGAATCGTTAATTTATTGTTGAAACATTTTGAAGATATCTGCTTTAAAACACTTGTCAGATAATCCCAACATCTGATTCATCTTGGTGTTAACATCTGTTGTGATTTTCTTTTTTCCAGTTTCTTAGTAAGATGAGTGATTTTTTTTATGATAGCCTGGACATTTTGTCTATTATATCATTTGACTTGGATCTTATTTAAATATTTTATTTTATCAGTAATTCACTGCTTAAGTTTAACAAACATGTCTTGCCTTACTCTTGTGTGCTGTTGTTCCAAAGACATTTTCATTTTCAGAGACTTTGCCAGGTAATTTTGGATTTCTTCAGTTATATGCTATCTCTGGGAAATCCAAAGACCCCTGCTGTTTTATGAGGGTAGTGAGGGGTTTTCCCCAGGTTGAGTTGCCCAGTGTCTCTAGGTGGGTATGATAGACAAAACAATGGCCCCTCAAAGATGTTAACATCCTAACCCCTGGAACCTGTGAATATGTTATATTACATGGCAAAAGGAGTTTGAACATGTGGCTAAGTTATGGGTCTTGAGATAAGAAGAATATCCTGGATGATCTGGGTCGGCCCAGTGTAATCACAAGGATCTTTAAACAATTGAGACAGTGAGTCAGAAGAGACACAACAGACAGAGAATCGGAGTGGTAAACTTTGAAATAGAAGGAGCCACAAGCTGAGAATTTCAGATGTTCTCTAGAACTTGAAAAAGGCAAGGAAATAATTCTTCCCTAGAGCCTCCAAAAGAAATGTAACCATGCCCTTACCTTGATTTTAAGATTTCTGACCCCAAAGCAGTAAGATAATAAATTTGAGTTGTTTTAAGACACAATATTTTGGTAAATTTTATAGCAGCAATGAATAATGAAGTGGGATGCTGCTATTACAAAAACTAAAAATATGTAAGTGGCTTTGCAATTGGGTAATGGGTAGAGGCTTAAAGAATTTTAAGGAGCATGATGAAAAAAAAAAACAAAAAACCTTGATTTCCTTGAAGAGATTGTTAGTAGAAATATGGATATTAACCACTTGGCTAGTAAGTAGTCAGTAGGAAGTGTAGAACATGACAGATAAAAGGTATATTTTCTTAGAGGATATTTAAATAATCAAAAACAGACTATCAGAACAAATATGGATATTAAGGACTTTGCTGGTAAGAGCTCAGAAGTGAGGACCATGGAAGAGAAAACATATCCTATTAGAGAAAACATAAATTGTTGTATAGAGACTCTTGTTAGCCATTAAATATGGGTATTAAAAATGCTGCTAGTGAGGATTCAGAAGGAAATGAGGAATACGTTATTGAAAAGTAGGAAAGTATCTCTTTGTTATATAACGGTAGAAAGCTTAGCTGAATTGTATCTTAGAGTTATATGGAAAGTAGAATTTTTAAGTGATAAACAAAGGCATTTAGCCAAAGATAATTTCTAAGCAGTGTTTAAGATGAAGCCTGGTTTCCTCTTGCTGTTTTCACTTACTGTTGTTACTATAATGTGAAAGAAATGAAATGAATTGAGGAAGAACTGTTAAGATAAAAGGAAGCAGGATTTGATGTCCGGGGAACTTCTTCACTTATCCAGATTTCAAGAGATGCTAAAATTAGAAGATTAATTGTAAGGAAAGCATGCTCTGGAGACACCACGCTGCTGGTCATGTGTTTCTTCACAGGTACATAACAAGCTTCTGTTTCCAGGTGGAGCTGCATCTCATCAATTATAAATACTCATCAATTATAGGTTATTTATCAATTACATGTTACTCAATAAACACTATCTGTAACCAGGCAGAGATACTTGGATTGTACAATCTTCTGAGAGTGCTTCAAAAGGAACAAAAAGTCCTGTTGCACTGAAGGCTCTTTGAAGAGATTAGGTATGTCATTCACAGATTCCTCTCAAATAAAAGCCAGAAATAAAGATGAGATTATCTAGGAAAGATCTGTGTACCAACCTTGTGTCTAATTAAATGATTCCTTGAGACATATATGTGTGACGCACAATGCTCTTGTGAATGTTATAACAGCAAAAACACTGCCATCTTGGATGGAAAGGGACAGAGACAGGACAAAATAAACTAAAGCTGGCAAACTCCCAAAGTTCTACAGGCAAGTTAATGGCTGATAAAACTACTCAGGTGAAAACACGTGCTACAATACCTCTCTTGTAAAAGAAGGATGACTCTGAGGGCTGAACCAAGAAGCATGAAGTCAGGGAAGAATTGACTTCAGAACCAGAAATGACTCTTCCCAGGGCTTAAAACCTGATGGAGTTTGTCAGGCTGACTTTCAAAATTTCTAAGAATTTTCTTTCCCTTCCATTTTCTCTCTTCTAAAATGGTTGTGTTTTTAAATGTTATGCCTGACCCACAATTTTATCTTAAGAGCAGTTAAATTGTTTCTTGAGCTCCTTGAATTTACAGATGGAGAGGAATTTTGTCTTAGGAAGTGTTATAGTCAGACCTTCCCTTATATGTAATTTTGATGATGATATTTGAGACTTTGAGGCTGATAAAGTTTAGATGAGATTTTGAATTTTGAAATGATGCTATAGTGGGTTTAGACTTACGGAAATGTTGGGATGGGGTGAATATAGTTTACACATGGAGAACACATGAATATTGGGGGACCCAAGGGAGACTATAGTAGGCACAATATCCTCCCAAGACATCTACATCTTAATCTCTGGAACTGTGAATATGTTACATTACATGACAAAAGGGACTTTTTGGTGTGACTAAGCTAAGAATTTTGAGGTGAAAAGATTATCCTGGATTATTTGGGTGAGTGCAATATAATTACAAGAGTCTTTATAAGATAGAAAGGGGGACAGAGCATCAGAGAATGATATGTGGTAACAGAGACAGAGGTTGGAGTCATACAGTTTGTAGCTGAAGGAAGGGACCATGAGCAAAGAAATTCAGACTGAGTCTAGAAGCTGGAAAGCAAGAGAAGGATTGTTTCCTAGAAACTCCAGAAGGAATATAGCACTGACAACACCTTTACTTTAGGATTTCTGACTTCCAGAAATGTAAGAAAATTAATTTACATGGTTTTAAGACACTAAATTTGTGGTAGTGTTTCAGCAGAAATAAGAACCTAAAACAGTGGGAGACAGATATCTCAGAACTTCAGGGACAAAGAGGATTTTATGGTTAGACCTTTGCTGGGTCGACTGAAAAAAAAAAAAAAAAAAAGCACGACCTAAAAGTTGAGAATTATGTTTTATTTGGCAGACTTACTGAGGACTTAAACACAGAATACAGAGTATCAGATAGTTCTGACGGGCTGTTTTGAAGAGGCAAGGGAGGAGCCAGGGTATATAGGAGTTTTTGCAGAAAACAAAACAAAACAAACAAACAAAAACAGGTAGCCAGAACATCAAAAGATTGCTGTTAATTAAAAAAAAAAAAAAAAAAAAACAACAACAGACATCTCAAGTTAATAAATTTAGCACTTTTCTAAGTATGGGAAGATACAACAGTCTGGGCTTAATGAAATTATTTCTTTAATATGCATCTTAACTGTCTAAGGCCAGTATCATGTTTTTCTCCATCCTGTATCCCCTCAGGGTGCACTGTTGAGAGAGTGTGGTGGCTGCAGTAGCTGATGGCTTGATGGCCACAACATCCTTTGTTTACTGATATGACAGGTGACATTCTTTGTCCACAGCTGTGATGGCATTGTCCCTGTCTCCCTACCCAGCCCCATGATGTCAGGCACGAAAAGTACTTATTTGGTAGGTTCTTGTGGTGTGATCCTGCCTACCAGTGCTTCTTGGCCACCCTGGTGTCTCTAGATGGAGTATGGATATCTCCATGACATGGGAACTAAGGAATACTTGTTACGGTATAATCCCTCTTGCCAGTGCCACCCATTTATCCCATTATCTCTTAGTCGGGTAGGGAAGTCTGAGAGCCAGCAGACAAGGAGAATATTTCACCTGGTCACTTATTTTTAGCAGGGCTAGTTTTGTCAGGCTCATCTGTTGTCAGAGGAACTCCTATTTGATCCAGAGATTAAATGATTTTATCTGCCTTTTGTTGCCAGATTAACAACTAAAAACACTCTGAGCCAAGGTCTCCTACCTTCTGTTTCATGGGAAGACATAAGACACTTTGTATGGTGTTTTTCCTTCAGTTATGGGGGATCAAACCAATTCATCCTCACACCACCTCACAGTTGTCCTTAGATTGCCTGGTGTGTTATATCCAGAGTTTTAGTTGTACTTGGCATAAAGGAGAAGGGAAAAATTAGTCTATTACATTTTGGCTGAACCAGAAGTCCGTATATATTTTTATCCTTCCTAAAATTGTAGATTTTAATAAAGCATTTCAGACAATATACATATATAAAATTTATATATGCTTTATATATATGTGTACATACATATATATATTTATACTTTTTAACTACACAAATTGTCGAGTAGACAAAGAAAAGATATAGTACTATAGTATTTGAGCTCAGAAAGATTCTGTTCCAAAATCCACAAAGATATGAGCAAATGTTCAGAGAAG
The DNA here is from genome assembly GCF_949987535.1 of Balaenoptera acutorostrata. Classification (NCBI taxonomy): domain Eukaryota; kingdom Metazoa; phylum Chordata; class Mammalia; order Artiodactyla; family Balaenopteridae; genus Balaenoptera; species Balaenoptera acutorostrata. Next base: position 52,363,644 of record NC_080081.1, read on the forward strand.
CTCTCTCTCTCCCACATATTTGGAAACACTCATGTGCCAGCAAATCATACTCCAAGCCCCCTGATGTATTACATTAGAAGTTCCACAATGTGAATAATGACAACCTCAAAACATGTTTTCTCTTCTCATCCCACTTACCTCAACAACTGAAGCATGACCTTTTTTAATAACAAGAATATATTTCAATTCAGTTTAAATATCAGCACTGCATCTTTATTCTGGTAGCCTTCTGCCTACATGAACACATTCAAAATAATACATATTGCCCGTTAAATATATTTATATTATGCATTTTTTTCTGAACAAGAGTGGTGAAACATCACATACAGCAACCATGAATTATTTCCAACATTTTTAATGTGTTTTCAACAATTATTATTGTGGAAAATTGCTTTTATTTTCACAGATTTAAGTTATGATACTTCCAGTTTAAGGTGGAACATTGAAACACAGATTTAATTTCTCCATTCTTAGAGACCCTCTAAATCAGGAATTCATAACTAGGCTCCCTGAGTTTGAATTAATTTAAACGTTGATGTACATATTTATTTTCATTTGTCTATTTCCTTCGATTACATGTACAGGCAAAAAACTCCAGTAGTATTAGCAATATTTATGGCTTTATTATCATTAAAAATCACAAGTAGCTTCATAACACATTTTACCTATTGAAGATGTAGAAATTTAGATTATACTGATTACTACCAAATTATGATACTTTTTAGACCTGAAACTCAATATTTTTATTTAATGCATGACTGGAGATACATTTATTCTTATATTTAAAATGCTGCTTAAAATATTTGTATGACCACTTTTCAGTGCAGTTGTTTTCTGTTTTATTCCTATATATTTTATTTCATGAATTTAAATCATTATTTGCATAACTCCATAGGCTTTACTAGCCTGCCAAAGAGATGTATAGAGCGAATGTATGAGGAACCCCTATTCCAAAAGGATAGTAGACATATTTTTAAAGCATAAGTTCAAAATCAACACAAATGGGAGAAAAAAAATCAAAAACACAATATTGGAAGCCATAATCTGATAGAAGTGGTAACTTAGAAGAGGCAATTGAGCTGAATACTAAATCAACAGAATGTAAAGTGAAGAATGAACCAATTGATATAACAAACTCATCCAAGGGTTCAGGACTTGGCAATGTTAGCTGCTTCTGAAAAGTGAAGTGAATGTGGGGTTAAATAAAGTTGGTTAAGCAATCTATTTAAGTCGAGGTTGGACCTCCTTACCTCTTCTGCACTCTGTGGAACTGTGACTGTGCATAGCAAACATGGCCTGATGATTTATATTCAGAAAAAAAGCAAAAGAAAGGGACACAGTAGCAGTGTAATAAAGGGCTAAATTTAAGTCAGGTGTAAGTCATTATCATACTGTAACTGAGAGGAATAGAAGAAAAGTCTACAGCCAGCAATGATCACTCTGCTCCGGAAGCAGTGTTCTTGGATTTGAATTGACAGTCAAACTTATAAGGCAACATGGCATCATCAAAACATTTAGTGATGAGAAAGGGTACATAATATGCAGCAACACAGCATGCACTGTAACAGCATGGCAAAATTCTTAGGCCTCTCATACATGTTACCTGAATGTTCCAATCACACTGCACTGGGACCCACATGGAAGAAAATGCAGACTGCATACCTTTGGAGTGAAGCCATTAGCATTAGAATTCCTTCTGTTTTTATACCCTGCTGGTGATACCTTCCCTCAGAAGTACATAACAAGCTCCCATTCACAGATGGAGCTGCATCTCATTAATTATATATTACTCATCAATTATAGATTATTTATCAATTACATGTTCCTTAATAAACACTATCTGTAACCAGGCACAGGTGTTTAGATTGGTAGATAATAACTGAGCAGAGCCCTGATTTACTTTGTACTTAGTGTACTTATACCATCCTTGAGTTAATGTGGAAGGAGAGTTTAAGTAAGAGTCAAGTCCTCGGGCATTCCTGAACCTAGAGAAGGTCAGGCCAGCTGTTAAATATTTGATTCAATACCAAACATTGAAAACTCTAATGTTCATCTAAGAGATTTCTGTAAGATAGACCTATAGACATGCTTTACATGCTAAGTATAGGAAGAACTATCTGAAGAACATAAGGGAAAAGGCCTAAAAACACAACTTTCTTGATTTCAAAGATAGCATCACAACCAGAACAAACTCCAGAGAAGACAAGATCCACCTATATGCATAAGGCTCCCAATTAACATTTCAGTGGTCAGTTATCAAATATGAGAAAAAGTCAAGAATCAATAGGCATTTCAGATAAAACTTCTAATATGAAAACCAGAAATCAAATCTCACAGATGAAAATGAAAGAATAAAATATTTGGAAAGAGAAGTTTATAAAAATATATTTATATTCACACTTAGTGAAGATAATTCTGTATAAAACAATAATAAAATTTAATGATAAAATAATAATACTCAGGAAATGTAACATGTTCTTGAAAATTAAAAATGGGATAAAAGTGCATTAGAGTCCTTAATTCCATTTCACTCTAAATAGACTATTTTATACTGTTATGCTATTTTATTCTATTTGTCATCTTATTATAGAAAACACTCTATCTTGGAAGTCTGCATATTTATGATTTCCATACATTTGCCTCCACCTTCTAATTCTGCTTTGTAAACAACAAATTAATAGGAATTCTTGTCTACAAGAGAGATCTTTAAATAAAAGAAGTCTTAAAGCATATTTTCCTAAATAGTCTCTTCTACAAAATAAGCAGCTTCTGTTGCATTAAAGTTTTCATTTTTTAGGAGAAATTAAACCTATCTTTTGTACTGTTTATTTATATGTTTGTTTTTCAAAACATGATTTGTTTAATACAGAACACAAACACATTATCCTGAGATGAGCAAACATTTTTTCTGTAAAAACTTGTATAATACGTATAATAAATATATTAGGTTTGGTCACATATGGCCTCTGTAATATACTCTTTGTTTTTGTATTATATTTTTAAATAATCAATTAAAAATATTTTTTATGACTCCAAGGCTATACAAAAACAAGCTGCAAGCTGCATTTGACATTCAAGCAATAGTTTGCCAGCATCTGATCTAATCCACCAAAGGAAGCTTTTCTGATTAAAAAAAGTTCATCAAAGTAATGTAATCTTTAAATTGTATTCACATGTTGAGTGAGGACACCAAAAACCTTGAATTATAGTGAGTTTATGGACACTAAAATCTCAGTATCTTTTCCACATTAACTCATCATAAATCTACATATCTATCAAAATGTGGATAGCTAAATTTTTTTATTTACTTTACTCCTCATCTTTTTTAGATAAGAAAAGGTATCAGTTAACTTTTTTTAAAAGCTGTATAGAACCAGATGGTGAATATTTTACACTTTGTGAGTTTAAACCATTCTGTTGAACTCAATTCTATCCTTGTAGTAGGAAAGCAGCCATAGGCAGAACATAAATGAATGAACGTGATTGTCTTGCAATTAACCTTTATTTATAAAAAATCCCATTTCCAACTGTCATTACAGGCTAAAAAATCATTTTATTTAGTGATGCTGTTGCTAATGGATTAAGTATTTCTCCCAGTTTCTGGTAACCCGAAAAGCATATGTATTTTCTGTTAAAGTGAAAACAACATGATAAATAGGAGAGGTGGAAGGTTTTCTCTTAAATTCAATGACAATTTGAAAATATATATCACACTCTTAAACTGGAATTCATATATATATATATATATATATATATATATATATATATATACATATATATACACACATATGGGAAACTATTGTTATAGGAGTTTCCAATCATTATCATTTATTTATATATGCATGTAAAATGTATTTACATGTATTTATATATGACACATAATGTATATTTACATATATATGTATACATATGTATTAATTTTATTTGGAAAATAAAAGCTGCCCTGCTATATTAAGTGTTCAAACCATTTATCTAGCCCATACATATTACACTAAAATGGTTTTACCTGTTGCATTGTATCAAATACTTTGTGAAATCAATGTCTGTATACTATCATAGTTCCTTGCATATTTTATAAATAAATTTATATATAACCGAACAAGTGCCAATTAAACTTGTAGTTTAAAAAAAATGCACAACATGAAAGTTGTGAGTTAAGTTTTATTTGGGGCAAAATGAGGACTATAGCCCAGGGGGCAACGTTTCAGATAGCTCTGAGAAACCACTCGGAAGAGGCCGGGGGAATGGTCTGTATATGTGTGATTTTGGTGAAGGGAGTTACATGCAATCAAGCACACATTTTTGCAGAAGTTTGCTGCTAGTCTTGTGAACATCACTGCTAGTCACAAGGAGCAGACGTCACCATGAAAAATTTGAGTGCTTTTCTAGATACGAGGAGATGCAAGAATTGGGCTCATAAAATCTTCTCCTGAAAATATCTATCTGAAGACCTGTTCTGCCAGTTTTTCCCAGAGCACAGAGTGCCTCATTCCTGATCTCCACCCTGAACTCCATTCAGGGGGTGTTGAAGGTCAGCAGCTTCAGTAGCTCATGATTTAATCCTTGTAGATAGAGGTAGAAGGCAAGTGCCAATTTGTAGTTGGCATAGTAAAGATTGTTTAGCTTTCATTTTTAATAATATATGTTATACCATATAATATAATCTCTTAAAAGTCAAACTCTCTCATTCACTTTTCTTCACACACTGATGAAAAGATGCTCTAACATCTATCTGTATCTCTGTAAATAACTCTCCTAATTCAATCTATGTGTCTGTACTTACCCCCTTGCATTTTGTCCATCCAATTCTGAAACACAAGCTCAAATCACTGGTCTAACTAAATAAAAATGTGTGCAAAAAATAAAATAGAGGAAATCAATATGAGCAATCTTTATAGTTTGATGAGGAGTTGTGTTGGCTAAAAAAATAAACATAATATTTGTCCCCCACCAAATGTTATTAGAAAATTAATTTGTCTGGTAGAAATTAATGGTGATATCAGATTATTTTAATTTTCTAATAGCCAAACCAGTATCAGAGTAAATCCAAATTTGTTTCCTTTATCTCTTAAAGGAAATACTTTTCTTTCTTATGTGGACATGTAAATATAACAACTTACTAAACCATCAACATTAAATTTATTCCCATTTTATTGCATTTGAGCAACTCTATTAGCTAATTATAGGAATAAAACAAGGTCATTACTTAAAATAACAGAATTCAAACATCTTCTTCCTCTTGTTTTGCTTCTTCTCCTCTATCTAGCTGGAAGTAATACAAAGTTGAATTAGGTGATAAAATTAATTTAAACTAGCTTAAGTCCCTATCAATCTTTATCTTGTGATAATAATATTTTTAATCTGTAAAACATCATCTAGTAAGAATGCAGAATTTTGGAAATCAAGCATATTTTTTAATTAGATAATTATTAAAATTAAACATATGAATATAGACCAATTCTAGTAAGTTAAATTAATATTTATATTATCTAAAAGAATCTAGAATTATACTATCTAATATGGTAACCAATAGTTTCATGTTGTTTAAACTGAATTAATTAAACTTAAATTAATTAAAAGTTGAATTCTTTGAACCACTGGTTTGAAGGATAATTTATGCTCACTTAGGTTCTTGCAAAAAGATAAGACAAATTCATCTATTAAAAAAAAAAAAGATTAAATGACACTGACATTACATATATAATGTGTCATATATATGTATTTATTATGTATCTAAAATACACATATATGACACATTATGTAATATCAGTGTTGTTATACATATATATGTGTTTTTATATATACACATACAATAATACATTATGTGTAACACTAAGTTGAGAGAGAAGTATAAAATGTACAGTAGGAATTCAGACAAGGAAAAACCACTTTTAAATAAAGAAATAAGTGAGATAATGTTTCATGGTGTAGGCATCATTTGCCAAGTCTTTGAAAGAGTAACAGAATTTCACTTAATTAGCATGGAAAATGGCAGCATCAGGGGAAAATGTGAGCAGAATTGGGGAATATGAGTATAGGATGTGCAAAAAAGAATTAGCTAGAAACTTGAGTACAGAAAGTTGTAGCAGTAACTGGGAAAATAAGAATGGGATTTTCCCCCTAGTTCTAGCAAAAATATTCACACAAAAGTGAGGAGTGTCAAAGCAAATTTTGTACCAGACAAACTTAAACAGACAGACAAGGAAGACTATTCAAACTATTGCAATAGGGAAGAAAGGTTCAACTCAACTCAACTGAAATAAAAGTGCTTAAGCATTAAAAAGTGCTTAAGCATTAGGGTGAAATAATGGAAAAAATATTGGAGGACTTTAGGGGGAAGGTTATATCAATGGGATATGTAAAGAACAGTGAGTTTGCAAATTTTTTTTTTTTTTTCTCTGTGATTTGCGCTCTGTGTCTGATAATTGGTGCCCATCAAAGTTGCTCCTACCCTCCCACAGGAATTGAGAGATAGTGGTCCTACTTCCTTAGAAGTTTACACATCAAAGAGATGGTTTCCAAGTGCTTGAGCAACTTGTAAAATTGGTAAGGGACTGGGAGAACATTTGCATACATTTCAAAAAGGCAGAGAAAGAATTTACAATTGCAAGCTTTCTAAGTAAGTGCTCTAAGAAAAAAGTAAGATCAAGTGCCTATAGTCAAGAAGGAACCTGTGAAAAGTTTAACCACGCTTAGTGGAACATTAAGGCCATTTTGGTCAGTGGGAAACACACAATCTGGAATAGTCTGAATTTTCTCCAGAGTATGGGTGATGGGTGTAGAGGACTTTAGAAGTCTTAGAAGTTTCCTTGTAAAAATCCTCCCCATGGGCTTCCCTGGTGGCGCAGTGGTTGAGAATCTGCCTGCCGATGCAGGGGACATGGGTTCGAGCCCTGGTCTGGGAGGATCCCACATGCCGCGGAGCAACTGGGCCCGTGAGCCACAACTACTGAGCCTGCGCGTCTGGAGCCTGTGCTCTGCAACAAGAGAGGCCGCGACAGTGAGTGGCCCATGCACCGTGATGAAGAGTGGCCCCCACTTGCCGCAACTAGAGAAAGCCCTGGCACAGAAGCGAAGACCCAACACAGCCAAAAAAAAAAAAAAAAAAAAAATCCTCCCCAGAGGAACACTCTATGAAATCAAACAGAAATGAATAAAATGTCTTGTAGTGTTAGGTGAAGAATCCTTGGGCATCTTCTTAATTAACTTATCATTCTGCCTATGACTAAACTACTTTTTTAAGCTTAAATAATTTACTCAATGTCACAATTAAAGTAATAGCTGAGTTAGAATCAGAACTTAAATCTCCTGTAGTTAACTTAGCAGGGAAAAGAACCAAAATAGATTAGCTCGAATTTGCGGTTAGCTATCATCATGTTTATATTTTAGAAATAAGAGAGGAAATGGAGAAAATAAATAATGTCTTACACCATGTGATTCAAATAGGGGTGGAGAAAGAGATAATTAGATACTAGTAAACATGATATTTAGGAATATTCCAGTACAAAGTTCATAACATAATCTGCTCTTTATTATCAAACGGCATGCTATGTCAAAAGATTCATTATTTTTATTGCTTTCAATTTACTCTCATAGCAAAGCACAGCATGATATCCACATGGTTCCCTTGCATATTAAATATTTAGGCTATTAATTTTGTTATTAGACATTTTTTTTTTCCTATTGGAAGAGTAAGCACCTATAGAGTTCCTCCTCTGGATTTTCTTTCAAATAGACATGAAAATTATAAATCATATACAACTGGATTTTAACCACTGGTATTGTGGATCAAAGAAGCCTTAGACTACAAGCTTCAGTAGCTAAGACAGAAAAATAACTGAGGGACTACTCTTTTGCATGCTCCAGACGATTCCTCCTGCCTTTCAGTGTTCTTTCTTGTTGGGACTGCAACTTGGTCAGTTTGTTTTAATCTGCATCCCTAACAGCAAGACACAACAAAAAGCTGGCAAAACACCATCTGGGTCAGATCAAAGGCAGAGCTGGGCTGAGTGACATCAGCATACTGAAGGACTAATGCTGCCAAGAGTCCCTCTGCTTATTACAAGGCAAAATGTCACATTGACTGGTCTTTTTTCTTTAGCCTTTCAAACCTTATGAAGCCTGTCAATAAGTTAAAGTTCATAACAGGTGTTTAGCACAACAGGTGAGTACATTAAACACTGAGATATAGACTTTTATGACAAGAATTCCTTTCTGTTTTCAGTTTTTATGTCTTTTCTTTGGTTTAAGATATATTTCCTTCTTTGAATACCTATACAAACAGGTATGTATACATATAATTTATAAATATAAGGATGTATCTCTATGACTCTGTCTAAAAATAATGTAGTAGCCAAAGGTGATTCAAAGAATGCAGTTATATCAACTGAGACCTTTTAATTTACAGCACAAATTAATATATTCAGTTTATCCATTATATTACATGTGGTTGAAAAATAAATCAATGAGACAGAAACATAGGTTTGAAATTTTGGAAATTCAGGAAAATCTCTAGTTGTGCAAAAACATTTATTTAAAAATTCAGCACATCACAGGTTTCTTTATCCTAACTAATACTTACTAATAATATGCTGGAATGCATACCAATAGAAGATTTTAAGGTTTGAAAAAATGTTGTAATATTCCATATGCTTCCTCCAGGAAGTAGTTTTTATGAACTTGCTTCTCCAGTCTGTCAACACCACTGTCTCTCTTTAAAGCAAATCATTATATCTACCTACATACACATTGCTGAAAAAACACACGTATACATATACATGTACATTTACATAAACATGTAGAGTGAGAGTATGTGAGAAAATCATCCGAACTAATATTAAATTTGCTGGTCTCAATTTGAAAATGAAATATGAAGGTGTCAGCATATTTGCATTGTTAATGATGGTCAAATACACAGTTAACATAAATTAAATCTTTTCTATCAATCCTAAGTTTAATTGAAGAGTTTCAAATATTTTTTTAGTCACACCCACATCTACTTGAAAAGCCTCCACAGAAATCAAAAGCAGGTTATAATATTGCAGGGCTGGTTAAATTTTTACTATTTCCAGGCTCATTATAAACATTGTCATCAGTACAAAGATAGGTTGTTTCCTTTTCTCTTTTTGTTACATTTCTCAGGCTTCCAGAAAATGTCATTTCCATACAAATTGCCCTTCTGCAACATTCATTGAACCATTTTTATTGAGAATCTAGCTGGCTCTCAATCCTCTCAGTTATCTATGAGAAATCTTGGAAGGGTCGAAAGAGCAGAATAACGTACAGTTTTAATATAAAATATGAAAAAGCAAGAATATAATATTTGTTTAAAGCTGTGTTTTTGTATAGTGAGAATGTTACAGAGGCAAAATACTGAAATTGAATATATTCTTATGTGTTAAATAGAATTATTAAACTAAGAACTGGTACAAATTAATCGATTTTTATTACAACTTCCATGTAACAGTTTCATCATCCTCTTCTGAATCTGTATTTCCAAGAAATGACCTATTTATATCAAATCAGTGAAAATTCTAGCAAATGGCATTTTTTCCATTTGTTGCGATGTCTGACTTTCTCAGAGTGGAAACATTGTGTGAATTAATAGTAATCCTCAACAGTGGAAATGAAAGCATTATACTTTACATTGATAATATCCAGGTAATACTTTGTTACAATGATATAATTGTCATATCCAGATTAACTTTTCCAAACCATTTTTGACCTATGAATACTTTTGACAGTAATGTGTATTTCATAAACCATGTGGGGAAATTTAATCATTTGGGGTATATCATTAAAAAAACATAATAAAGAAAAAAAAAATTAGCAGCATATTATTAACCGCTATTATAAATTAATTTAAACATTCTACTCAATTATTTTAATCACACATGAAGTTCTATTTTGATTTGAACCCATTTAACAACTGATTCACACGGACTAATTTAATTATGTGAGAATATATATGATTTGCAGATATAATATAACATATTACATTTGGGAGTGACCATTTATATGAAAACTGCAGCATCAGATAAAAATAAACTGCATTCAGCACCTACTTTTTCTGATACCCAAACACTATATTTTTAGCAAATCCACTGTATTATTTTATAATTTCTATGTTTTATAGTAAAACTCACAATAAGTGAAATTCAGACTTGTATTTATTAGCTTTTCCCTGCAAATAGCATATAATAGGTAAGTATAGTCTTATTCGCAAATGACAAAATAATAAACTGGATTATCATCACTGTATTTTATATTTTTAATATTTGGCTTACTGGCAAAATTACTTTTAAATATTAAAATTACTTTCAATAAGTAATTTTTAAAGTTTCATCAAATATTTGTAACTCTTAGAATGGGCAAAAATCACCTTGAAGAAAATTTGGAGAAATATCAATATTTTATGCTGTTAATTTTCATTTTAATATCAGTGTTCTTTTTGCTTTCTCTGATAACCAATGGGTCATTAAAAAAATGCAATTTCTGAATGATATTTTGTTACTACTTCATATGGACATTTATTTTCTCTACTGTTTCTCTACTACTCATTTGTTTCTTGATCACTCTAATACATCTTTAAGAGTTCCATTCCAAGGCGAATGCCCTTCAACAATTATGTTGTCAATTAAAAATAGCATTTCTCTTTCTATCTATATCTATTTTCTGAAGTGACTTCATAGAACTGCTTCAAAAATGCATGAGGGATATCAAACTATAGATAAGTGTTAGGATATCTCTCGATAGGTTAGTAAAGATGTGAACAGTAAAAGAACCACACACTGTAAATATAAACAAGTATGAGGGACATGGAATTAGGAGATTAGTTAATCAGAAGAAATGCAGTTTTCTTAGATGATAGGTTAGACATAAAGCAGGTCCTCCTTGGATTAGAAAGACTATATCTGCCTCAAGCCTGGATAATTTCCTGGAGTGCATCTCCTATCTCCACCAATAGCAAAACTGCTTCCAAACACCTCAAAATAGGAAGAAGTGTGGCTTCTAGTAAAGTCCTGGGTGAATTATGAATGATATCATTCCACTTTCCTGGCTTGGACAAATCACTTGCTTACAGTGTTCCCATCTATGTGTGGAAAAAGAAGAGTAAAGTAATTATTGAAACTACTGTTGTATATTTAAGGTAATAATATGCTTAAAAAGGAATAAAATCAGCTTTACCTTGTTAATAAAATATCTAGATAAAATGAGTATTTAGTATTTTGTTTCAGGGAAGGTACACAATTTGAAGATTTCAGTGCTCTGAAGCTAGTCCAGAGAATGTGGTGAAGGTGCATTACCAAAGTGTTTCAAAAATCTAATAGGCCAGTCTATTGGATTCCTGTTCTAACTCTTTTACTCATTCAGATAAGTTTGACCCTGATCTAAGATGAATCAGATAATCAATCATCAGAACAAGCAACCTCAGTTTTTATCAAAGGAAGACAATCACAAATATTACCAAGAAAACAAACCTTCTCACAAAATTACCAAGAAAACTATCTATCTTGCTATCTCCAAGTCCAAAGTTCCTTTAGAAGACTCTTCTATAAAGTCACAGGATCTGGTTTCTTCTCCTCATCCTTTTTGTATATTTCTCTCATATACCGCTTACACATAATTTAGCAGCTCATTCTTTTTTCTAACATCACATTCAAATATTCTCCATCATGCCCAACTGTAACAATTACATCTTTATATGACCTATATTAACATGTATTTATATAATCATTACATCCTATCTTTCCTTACCAGAATTGTATAGAGTTCTCTTCTGATAACTTCCATGTGGTTCACACTTGGAGTATAGAGTGACCCCTTCCACCAGTGGAAAAGAATGGCAATTATTATTCAGATATCCAGAGCTACTATCTAGTGGAGTAATAATTAACGGAGTAGATCTCAAATTCTCAAGGACACTCAGTCTGGCAAACAACAGAATGGAAAAGACTAAAACAGTATTTCTTTGAATATTAGCTCTTGGCTCACTTGCATCAAAATCAAAAGTGGAAACTTTATAAAAAACACCACTTTTGGATTCCATCACAACCATAATTAATCTGAAATTTAGGAGGGTGGTTCTCAGACTATTTATTAACAAGTTTCTCAGATTACAATACACACTAATGTGTGAGAAACATTAAAGTGAGGATTTCAAATTAAGGTACAGATGATGAATAAGAAACAATTCTATAACAACATATCTTCTTTGTGGTTAGAACTTAAAATTTATGAAAAAAATAAAAAAAAGAAGTAGGGAGAGAAGGTGATTTTTTTTATAAACTACCTGTAGAGGTTTAAAGATGTAAATTTCATTAACCTTTGAGAATAGGTGTTGTTTTTTAAGTTTGTTTAAAACTTTCCATTTTAGGAAAATGTCAAAATGGCATTGATAGCCAAATATAGCTCAAAATTTGAGTTTTCTTGGTAAATTGTGAAAACTCCATTAACCAGAAGGGAGATGGTATGTGTACTCCACTGGAATTTACCATTTTAATATCACTGATACATCCTTCTTTACCTCTTTGTTATTTGTGTTGCAATAATATTAATATAGTCATACCAGTTTTCTAATCATTCATGATTTAGTGATACATATTTTTGTTATCTTTTTACTTTCAACATATTTTTGTCTTTATGTGTAAAGATTGCTTCTTCTGAAGACCATTGAGTTTTAACAATCTCTGTCTTTCCATTAGGTATTTAAAATACACTCTTTCTGTTACTGAACAAACTTGGGTCTGCTTGCCATCACACAGACCCAAGCCAATCTATTGACACCTGATTGTGGTGAAGGAAAGTGAAGCATTTATTGCAGGACGCTAAGCAAGGAGTCCAGGGCAGCTAGTGCTTAAAAGACCCAAACTCCCTGAAGGCTTTCAGGGAAAGGTTTTTAAAGACAGGGTGAGGGAGGGGGGTTGTGGGGTATGTGATCAACTTCTGGACATTCTTCTGGATTGGTTGGTGGTGAGGTAATTGGGAGTCAACATCATCAACCTACTGGTTCCAACCAGTCTAGGGTCTACTTGCTTGTGGGCATCATACAGTTAACTTCTTCCCCCTGGTGAGGGTTTGGTATCTGCAAAATGGCTCAAAGGACTTGGCTCAGAATATTATCTGTAGTCCTCAAGAAGCAACTAAAAGTCCTGACTTTGCCAGATGGCTATATTATTATTATTGTGTCTTGCTTGACTGTTTTCTTTTCTTTCTGCATTTTCTCACTTCTCTGATTACATTTATTCCTTGACTAAAGTTTTTCTACAGACAAAAGGCAGGTGGAGGACATGCAGGGGAGTGCTATTCTGGTAAGGCCTCCCAGGTCCTGCTCAGTTACAATTCCTAGGTTATCTATGGGGGATTGGTTCCAGGAACACCAGTGGATAACAAACCTGAGGATGCTCAAGTCCCTTATACAAAATGGTGTAGTGAAAAGAATAAAGTCAGCCCTCTGTATCCTTGGGTTTTGCATCCATGGATTAAACCAACAATGGATTGAAATTCCATCCATGGTTCATTGAATCTGTGGATGTGAAACTCAAAAAATACAGAGAGCTGACTGTAATTTAATTTAATATATCTGTTGAAATATCTGAATATGGTGTTTGTTTTCTATTTTTCCCATCTGCTTTTTTTTTTTTTCTCATCTCCTTCCTTCATCTTGATGAGTCAAGCATTTGTTCCACTTTTTCCTCTGTTGATTTAGTTATGCCTAATTGTGTTGTTTTTAGTGCTTTCTCAATATCACAATATACATTTAAACTTAGTATAGTTATCTTCTAAAATATTCTACTACCTCTCACATAATGTGAGAATTTTACAAAAATATGTTTCCAATTGTTCCTGACATACATTGTGCTCTTGTTGTCAACTATTTTACATTCACATATGTTATGAAACCATACTGCATTGCTATTATTTTTACTCTGCAAAATGGATAATCTTTCACAGGTATTTAACATCTGGATATTAAAAAGTGCTTTATATTTACTGACATATTACACTTTCTGGTGTTCCTCATCCTTATGGCCTTCTCTCAGTATAATTTCCTTTCATTTCAAAAATCATCTTTAAAAATTTCTTGAATACAGTACTGGTTAACCAACAATGAATCTTTCAGCATTGAATCTGTCTGAAAAAGTCTTGATGTAGCATTGATTTTTGGATGAAGATTTTTTTTCATATAGAATTTGGGGCTAACAATTCATCGTTGATCTGAGAATCCAACACATTTGCCTCAGTTCTTCAGTACTACCCTCACCCTTAGCACTCTGACACTGGCACCCTGGGATGCGGGTCCTTCTCTGCATTTCTCCACCTCACTCATCTGCAGGAAGCATTTGCCTCATACTCCATGTAACATCTCCAATGCCTGGGTGGTATGCTCAGCTTCCAGGGTCCTCCTGCTTGTGCCTGTGCTTTGGGGAATTTTTCCTTCAAATAAACTGTGCCTCCCACAATCAGAGACAGTAGAAGACCTGGAGCTCCTGGAGGCACTCATGACCAATGCTAAGACTTCTGTATGCTCCAAGTGAGGGATAGCTCTCAGATCTTACCCTGCCCCTAATCTTTCGTATGAGTACTCGGTAAATGTCTGCATAGAAAATTTGGCGAGTGAGTACAGACTCTCCTTACATCTGGGGCTCCTAGTGACTCTCAACCATCACACAGGCATATGCTCAAACTTTAAAAATTCATTAGAAATTCAGCTATTCTCTTCTTACCCTGTGATTCTTGCAGCTTCTCCTCCTACTGCTCCAGCAAGGATGAGAAAGTTGGCAGGCTCTTCTGACTTTGAGTACAAGTGTTTCTTTGAGTCCTCAATTCTACAATGGGTTAAAAAATTACCGTGTTGTAAGTTATCTAGTTTGTAATTATTATTGTCATGTGACTTTCTATATTCCATTGAAACAAAATTCAAACAGCACACACACACACACACACACACACACACACACACACACACATTCCAGATTATTCAACTGGTATGAAATAACTTAGTCAACCATTGCCACAAGTGAATTGTCATTGTATTCTTTACAAATTGTATGCCCCCTGGATGCTGTTGTTATTTTTCTATTTTAGAGTGGAAGAAGAATTGTTGTAAAATGAGATCTAGAGCTAGAATAATGCTAAATTAAGTAAATATTTAGACTTATCATTTTTTAAAAAATAGAGTACATTTGGAAACTGATTCCCTAGCAATATTTATGCTGGAGTAGTTTGGACTGTCTTCCAACAAACCCCCTTCCCTGCCCTAGGGATACAAATACCCGAGTTGGAGAAGCCAGCAGTTAAACTGGAAGGAAATCTATTGTTATTTAATGATAAATCCAAAGGTAATAACCTTCAGGGTTTGATTATCCATAATAATATTCTCAAAAGGCCCAGGCCTCACTAACCAACCCTTCCACTCTGGCACCTTCACTGTATAATTAGCTCCTGTCCTCAAGGTCACAGGTTGCTTCTGAGAAGTCACATGTGACAGAAGTTAGTGATTCGTCCTAACTAAGACGAATCCTCTAAGTCAGAGAATATCCTCATTACATGTCTTTCTTTAAGAAAAATAATTCTTACCTCACTTCCACTCCCCCACAGCAGACTTCGTAGAACATTGGATCAAGACTCACAGGCTCATACTTAGGTGAACAACTGCGTAACTTGTGAAGGAAGATATCATTATGACAATTAGTTATAAATATTCAGATTCATCCCAGGCATCTCTGCAGATTGTCTGTTGAGCAATCTGAGGCAATGTTACAAGGATCAAGTTAGAAAAGATGCTGACAAGGCAACTAACGGTGCCTGCTGCAAAAGAGAGAGTCTTTTCTGTGCCTGCTGTTTGTAAGCAAAACATAATGTGATTATATGCTGAAAGCCCCCAGCCACTCCCAATTACTCTCTTGGCTTAAATTTGTGCCAGGTTGATTCTTTACTCATTGGTAGGATTTCTTTGTAATTTTTTCTCTTTGTGACACAAATGATTTTTATTGCCATTATCATTCTAGTAAAAGTACAAACATTCCTCCTTCCAGAAGTGATGAAAGCAATACCAGATAGAGAAAAACAGTCAAATTTTCAACTCTGCAACATTTATTGAGGTGGACTAAGAAATTTCTTGTTGAATCCACTAGGAGCTTTTTGATACTGACTTTTAGAAACTGTTCCAATTAATGCATTTAAGGATGTTTGCACTGAAAAAGAAATTTCACAGTCTTTCCAGGCTATTGCAGTCAGGTTTCTCAATCTCAGGACAAAATTAAGACCATGCAATATTTTCATGGTGAGGATGCAATTAACACTTTAAGATTCCCAATTACCAGTACAATTTTTGTTATATAATGAACACAATAGTTATTGAAGCAAATATGTTTTAAAGCATATGAGCAAAATGAAACATATGTAAGAAGAATTGTAAAGATAACAGCCTCCATGAATTTAATGCTATCCTTGAATTCTGATTATAGAGATTTAATATGATTGACTATGAATTTTTTAAAAATTAGGAAGAAATATTCAGTAGAATTCTCCTTCTTAGAATATACCAATTATATATGAACTTAGAAAAAAAACTGACAAACAGCAAATCTTCTGTCTTGTAAAAAACTAAATGGACATTCTACATAGAGATGACAGGTATCTTTTAATCCCTACTAATCTTGACTATGGACAAATGATTAATGAATGTGAAGAAAAATGACTAAGGAATAAATGATGATGATGATAATAACATTTCTTAAGCATTTACTCAGTCCAGTAGTTTAAGAATTCATTTGTCTTTAGACTTAAAGTCTTTAGACTTAGAGCTCACCTCCTCCTATGAGAGCACCAAAATTATAGCTATTTACAGAGCAAGTATTTATAGAACAGCCTGAAGACTAGCAGAAAATGTTTTCCACAACTAAAGATATAAAGAATTAACCACAATGAGATAAGTACGAGAGGTGGAGATGTGGTCCAGTCAAGACCCAAAACTCTGGCTAGGAAACCCTAAAAAAGAGGATAATCACAATTGCAGAGGTTCTTCCTAAGAAGTGAGGGTTCTGAGGCCACATTGGGCTCACCAGCCCAGGGGTCCTGCATCAGGAAGATGAGCTCCAGAAACACCTGGCTTTGAAGGCCAGTGGGACTAGCAAATGGGAGAGACAGAGGCTGTGGGAAACAGAGACCCCCCTCTTAAAGTACGTGCACAAATCCTCACATGCTCCAAGTCCCAAGTCAGCAGCAATAGTTTAAAAGAAGAGTGAGTCAGCCAACTTGCTGATCTTAGAGAGCCTTTCTGAGGGGTAGCAGGCAAATGGGACTCCTCTGGGGAACATAGACACTGGTAGCAGCCATTTTGGGGAGCTCATTCTACCACAAAGAGACTGATGCTGGCAAGGACCATTTTGGAATTCTCCCTCTAACCTATTAGCTCTAAGGGCTAACTGACACACCAGGGAGCCAGAATGAGGCCCACAACTCCCAGGCCTTGCAACCAATGACCTTAAGACCTGGCCACTTGCACTAGCAGGCAGCACTAGACCTGGACCCTCTGGGCTTCTCAGCCAGATGCCCCAGGACATGGCCCCACTCACTAGTGGACTGACACCTTCCCTAGGACTCCCAGGCTACCGAGCCAGCCTTGCAAATACCCAGCCTGGCCCACCAGCTTGCTGGCAGCCATGACATAAGGAAGGACCTGGCAGTAAGCAGGCTGGGGCCAGTGATGCCTACCTGCTTGCCCACAGAACAAAAGAAAGGCACCACTAGAGCATATAGCTTTGGTGACCAGAGGGGAGTCTGCTTCTGGGCCCCATAGGACATCTCCTACATAAAGCCACATCTCCAAAATTGGTAAATGCAACTGACATACCTAATGTCAGAAGAAATAAATGAAGGAGAGAGAAGCAACCTATCTAAAAAATAGTTCAAGTTAATGATCATGAAGATGCTCAACAAACTCGAGAGAATATTGGAGGAAGAATATGAGGAGATTAACAAAAGAGTTAGAAAATATAAAGAAAAACGAAGAGAGCTGAAGAATACAATAACTGAAAAAAAAATAGACTAGAAGGAATCCACAGTAGATTAGATGATACAAAAGAATGAATGAGTGAATTGGAAGACAGAGTTGTGGAAATTACCACAACAGAAGAGAGAAAAGAAAATGACTTTTAAAAAATGAGGACATTTTAAGAGGTCTCCAGGAAATATCACCATACTATCATTCACATTATAGGCATCCCAGAAGGAGAAGAAAGAAAAAGGGAGAAGATGTATTTGAGGAGACAGCTGAACATTTCCTTAACTTAGAAATGGAAACAGACATATCTAGTTTCAGGAAGCACAAGTAGTCCCAAACAGGATAAACTCATAGAGGTCAAACACCAAGACATAAAATTAAAATGGAAAAATAAGATTAAAAGAGAATCATAAAAGCAGCAACAGAAAAGCAAATAGTTACACACAAGGGAACTCCCTTAAGGTTATAGCTGACTTTTCAGCAAAAACTTTGCTGGTCAGAAGGATTGGCATAATATATTCAAAATGATGAAAAAAAAAAAAAAAAAAAACCTACAACCAAGAATACATTACCCAGCAAGATTAGCATTCAGACTTGAAGGAGAGATAAAGAGTTTTACAGACAAGCAAAAGCTAAGAGTTCAGCACCACTAAACTGACTTTACAAAAAATGTTAAAGGAACTTCTCTAAGTGAAAAAGAAAAAAAAAAAAAAAAAAGAAACACACACACACACAACTAGAAATATGAAATCTATGAAAGAAAAACTGTCATTGATAAAGGCAAACACACAGTAAAGATAATAGATCAACTACTTATAAAGGTAGTAGGAAAGTTAAAAGACAAAACTAGTAAAATTATATATCCACAATAAGTAGTTAAGGAATACACAAACTAAAAAGATGTAAAATATGATGTTAAATCATTAAACATGGAAAGGGGAAGTAAAAAAGCAGGGATGTTAGAATGTATTCAAACAAGATATTATCAATGTAAAAATATCATATATTAATATGTTGTCATATATGAACCACATGGTAACTTCAAACCAGAAATGCTTAATAGATACACACAGGAATAAAGAAAGGAATCCACATATAACCCTAAAGATAGTCATAAAATCACAAGAGAAGAGAGCAAAAGAAGAAGAAAGGAACAAGAAAGAACTACAAAAACAATCTGAAAACAATTAACAAAATGGCAGTAAGTACATACCTATCAATAACTATGTTAAATGTAAATGGAATAAGTGCTCTAATCAAAAGACTTAGAATGGTAGAATGGATAAAACAAAAAAATCCATAGACCCATATCTATGCTGCCTACAACAGACTAAATTCATGTTTAAAGACACATACAGGCTGAAAGTGAGGGGAAGGGAAAAGGTATTCCATGTAAATGGAAATGGAAAGAAAGCCAGGGTGGCAAAACTTAGACAGAAGTTGGTGACCAGAGACCAAAAAAGGACATTACCTAATGATAAAGGGGTCAATCCAATAAGAACATATAATAATTGTACGTATATAGGCACCCAACATAGGAGCACCTAAATACATAAAGTAAATACAAACAAAAAGGAGAAATTGATAAAAATACAATAATAGTAGGGGACTTTAGTAGGGGACTTACGTCAATGGAAAAATCATCCAAACAAAAAATCAATAAAGAAACACTGGCATTAAATAACACATGAGACCCAATGAAAACACAATTTCCTTGGGCAAAATCTCCATGCCCTAATTATCTTATTTTAAAAAGAAAAAAACTGTGCCGACTCATGAGGTGAGGGTTACACGATTTATAACATGCAAATCTCTTGAAACATTGCCTTGTACCTGAAAATCTCTAAATAGTATAATATGCCATAATTGAAAACTGCTAAAGTTTACTTATTTTCCAAGTGTTATGAACATATTTGATTCAATTATATTAGCTCATATACTATTGCATGTGCACACTCATATGCATTTGAAATCTTTTAAAATATGTAATCCTATTAATTCAAATATTAACCATCCACAAAACTTACACCTAACTTAACATGCATTTTTTATCTAATTGTCAAAAATAACTTAGATAAGTGTAATAATATTTTAAGACACCAACTACAATAGAATTCATTTAGATTAAGTGTTTCACTGAGCATATTGATGAATACATATTTTTGAAAAATAATATAATGCTAAAATGTTTAATAATATTAGGAATAAGATACATAGTCTTATTCTAACACCTACAGTATCATAGAGAATTGCAAGAGGCAGTAATGTTGTGCTCTGATAAAATATATTAAAGAGATTATATGAATTACAACTCCACTTTGGTATAAATTAGCTTTTGACATAATACCTTAATGCCAATATCTTTAAAATATTTTATTTACCAGAACATAAATATGACTAAATATAAATAACAATGATGATAGTACTACCATTACTTCTAATAAAAATATCTAAAATAGCTTGAGTATTTACTTGTTTAAAATACATTTCCATATGTTAAAATAACAGTGATAAGACATTAGAACATATACTGATATATATTTTATTTACATAGTGTAGAAGGAAGATATTTGTGTCAGAAGTATTGCTTTAATAGAAAGATTCATTATTTTGTTTTGTTTTTTAATCTCTAGAATGCAGAATATTGCTTTGGGGAATTCATAATGTTTTATGTATAATGTTGATATACATCAATAATTTTAGCAGTAAATGCACTTTATGCTAAGCTGATTGCAAAGTATTATTTATCTTACCAAAAAATTTTAAAAAATAAAAATAAAAACTCCTCGGAAGACGGTTTTTAGAAAAAAAAATTGCACCTAATGTGCTAAAAATCATTTAAGGTATGGTAATCCTTTCAATATACTGAGCAAAGTAAAATATCATTAAAAATGAATTCAGTACTGAAAATAGCTGTAAATGATGAGAAAATATAGAATCACTGACACATGAAAAGCTGCTCATCAGAAAGAAAAAGAAAAAGGCTAAACCAGGAGCAAAAGTTTCATTAGAGCAAAATTCTAAAACACTGCATATTTATTCATTTTTTTCAGGTTGGAAATCAACTCTGTCCTACTTCAAAATAAATAGTATACATTTTGGTTATAAACTGATGATTGCCCAGAAACAGTAAAGGCATTGCAAAAGAGAATTAATATTTTTAAAGTTTCCACTAGAGATAAAATTCTGTACTATGTTAAATATCATCTCAGCATGTTAAAAGAATATTTCAAAAAGAAGGAAGGAAGGAAGGGGGGGGGGGAGAGAGGGAGGAAGGAAGGAAGAAAAGAAAAAAAAAAGAAAAGAAAGTGTAGGAGGGAAGAAAAGAAAGAAAAAGAGAAGAGAAGAAGGAAGGAAGGAAAAAAGGAAGGTAGAAAAACAAAATTACAAAATGCTAAATTGCTCATTCAGTGTTCAAGACCAAATATAAGATCCACTTCATTATTTCAGTTTATATAGTCTTACCATTATGAATAACTTTCAAATTGTTTATCACTTCAGTAACATCATCACCTGCATCCTATTTTATACCCATATATGTTGGCTCAATTTATTTGAATTCTCCTTTAAATACTAGAAAAATTAAGTTATTCAAAACACACTCTTGTGCCTTAACCATTGTTTTAAAAATATTCACTTTGTTCTAATTTTCAATATACATTAAAGATAATTTCCACATTTCTAAGAGTAGTGAATACTATAAAATTCAAAGCTGCCATTCTACACAAAGTAAAAAGAATCTTATCTTTGTAAAGTATATTATATATAAAATATATTTGGCATTGACATATTTATAGTACATTCAAGAAACTGAATTTAATTTAAAATTCATCTACAACTGATTTTCTTAGGATTTATTGCATATATTCATGTATATGCACACGCACACATGCATACATACACAGAGCTACTTACATAATTTTCCCTTTTGGTTACTTATTACTTAAAGATTCTGGTTATTTTGCCTTTTTTCTTAACATTTAATGCATATTACTTAATATTAGACTATATTAACATCAACAAAAACACAATAGTTGCTCTCAAACTATCAACAAAAAACATTAATATTGAATACTTTCAGAATTGTTCAAAGGGATTGACTCCAAGATAAGAAAACTTCAAAGGTATCCTACATACCTTGCAGCATGCGTTGTCTTATAATCCTCAAAACATATCCCTACAGGCTTCAGTTCAATTACATATCATATGTAATTCAGTAAAAGGAATATTTTGAATATTCCTCAAACCTTTGGAAATAGATACAGAAGGCAGACTCCAACCCGAGAGCAATCTTACAATCAATTGTAGTAAATAAAAATATGAACAACAATAACAACAAAATGATGGAATATAATAAAATGTGACATATATAATGACACATATATAAAGAGGGAAGAATTATGAACTTCATGACTTGGGAAACTTTGTTTAAATATAGAGCACAGTTAGCACAAGATAAATTTCACATTGCCTGAAGGTTCTTGTAATGATCCTGTCCTCTGATACTGATCTATTACCTAGGAACTTCCCAGAAATTTGAAAGCTTTGAAGGACTGGCCATTGAATTAATATTTTGTTTGTGTGTTTGTTTTTACCTCATTAGGAATTATAGTCTATCATATGGAACTATGAGTTTTCCTTCATTTCTAAATAATGCATTAGTGATTTCACCAATATTGTTCTCATAGGCAGAAAAATTCTGTGCTCAGAAACCTATGTACCTTCCATTTTCATTTTTGGACAAGATGGAGTAACAGAAGCTAGATTTACTTTCCCACTGGAAGCAATCACAAAGCAGAGAAAACATATGCAAAAACAGTTTGCAAGACACTGGACATGAGGGAATGAAAGACAGTAACCCCTGAAATATGGAAAACTGTATCTATTAAAAAATGAAAGACAGTAACCCCTGAAATATGGAAAACAAAGAAGCTGAGTCCTACTTGTGTCAGTTTACTACTTTGAGTTTCCAGCATGCAGTGCAGGGAGTTGAGTACCTCTGCAGAGCCAGGCAGATGCCATGAGGTGAGGAGTAGAGCTGTTATTCAGGGGAGGGATGTAGCTAGAGATTACAGTGCAGAGAACAAGAGAGGAGAGAGAGCTGGAAATGAATGTTGTTACACCAAACTTGATGGCAAATATAACAATTTACATGACCTTGAACATATTTTTGGTTTTTAGGTACACTTTTACTTTGGACAGCAAGAAAAAGCTACCTTGTAAGGAACTCATTTTTTTGATACTTCTCTATGAAACAGGTGAGCGAATGGACTAGAAGACCTTATCATGAATTCCAAGTGACGTAAAGGGTCCACCTGGGTCTAGTGATTAACAATTTATAGTTATAAAAGTCAGCATCATTGCATGTGTTTATTTAAACATATTCAGATGCTGGAGTGGGCACAGAGTAGTTAAGAAAATTTTAGCGTAGCCAAGAGAGTACTAAGAAATCAGAACTAGACAAGAATTGAAGGCATAATCAGGAAAGGTTTCTGTTCTTCAAACCTTATCTGCCTTTTCCTGTTTATTTTCATACTCCAACATCAATTTGACAGTCAATTCCTATCATTTTACTTGTTAATTTATTTATTTACATTTGTTATTTCATTGGTATATTTAGATTTTATCATGTTATTTTATTCTTTATCTTTGTCAAGATTTTTACTGATGTTTTTATGTATTCTTTCTACCTTTATGAAGATTTTATTTTCTTAATTTTATTTCATTTAAAATTCTTTTTTTATCCTTTGGAAGTTGTATATTATATTTTTAAATCAATATCTCACCCCCCTGCCATATTGACTGTATAAGGCTACTTATATTGAATAACTATAATATTTGTGAGGTTATATCTTTTCAAGAACAAAAAATATAAATGGGCATTGTTCAGGAGATTTAATACAAATAATATTTCCTCATGCTTTTGCCTCTGGTAACTGGTTGTTGCTTGTGTTTGTTTATCACACAAACTGGGAGAGGGCAAATGCATTCTTTTATGTAAGTGAAATGCCGGATCCATACTAAGGAGATATTTTGAATGTATGGAAAAGCAGTTTGCCTGCTTGCTATAGCTGCTGCCGGGCTCCATCTTTTTGTTCAAGTCTTCCGTTTGGCAAGACTTAACCCTCAATAGTTATGTGAATCAGTGTATTAATCTTAACTCTTTTATATCATCTGCACTCCTGACAGATGACTCCAAGTTATTACTGATAGTGCTCTCAGGGATTTAGAAAATGTATCTGTTAAAAATAGGAATTAAAGCTACATGAAATGATTGAAATATATATTCAATTGGAAATTAAACAAGAAAATGTTTTAGAGTCTCAGTTTTTATTAAATGCTAACAACCCTCATTAAAAAAAAAAGATGATCATTCCCTCCTCACCCCACCCCCACCCTCAGGGCTCTATTCAAAATGTAACTGTTTTTTGTAATTTCATTTACCAATATCGTATATTATCACTGTATAATTTGTATTTTTTTCATTGGCTTGTTTAAAATATACAATATAGGGTGTGGTCAAGATGGTGGAGTAGGAAGATCCTGAGCACAGTTCCTCCAATAGGCACATCAAAATTACAACTATTTACAGAGATTTAATCAATGAAAATGACCTGAAGACAACAGAAAAGATTTTTCACAATTGAATGTGTATAGAAGGAACCACAGCGAGATGGGTAGGAGAGGCGGACGTGTTATAGTCAAGACTCAAACCTCTGGGTAGGTGACCCACAAATAGGAGAATAATCACAATTTCAGAGGTTGTCCCCAAGAAGAAAGGGATCTGCACTCCACATTGGGCTCCTCAGGCTGATGGTCCTGCATGGGGAAGTTGAGCTCCCAGAATATCTGGTTTTGAATGCTAGTGGGGCTTGTGTATGGGAGACCTAAAGGGCTGTATAAAAGAGAGACTTCTCTCTTAAAGTGTGCATACAATATATTATATGCTCTGGGGCCCAGCGCAGAGGCAGAAATTTGAAAGGAGCCTGGGACAGACCCACTTGCTGATCTTGGAGAGCCTCCTGGAAAGGCAGAAGGCAACTGGTACTCCCCAGGAACATAGACACAGGTGGCAGTCATTTTGGAGAGCTCATAGTACTACAAGGACAATGGTACTAGCAAGAAATATTTTGGAGACTTCCCTCTAACCTATTAGTACCTGGGCTTGCCCACCCACCAGCCATTTGACATCAATCTCTGGAACTCCTGGGCCAAGCTAGCTCCATGGGACCCTGACTACCAGCCAGCAGGCTGGCTCGAGCCCCACGACATCTCAGCCCCCACAGGCAGCTGCTACAGGACCTGGCTCCACTCACCAGAGGGTGAGCAGCTTCCACATGAGGCAAGGACTGGCAGCCAAGCAGACCAGGGTCCAGACCCACCACAGTAAAAGAGCCTACACAGCCCACATAGGGAGCACCCCTAGATCATTTGGCTCTGGTGACCAAAGGGAGCGTGTTCCTGAGCTCCATAGAATGTCTTCTACATAAGGTCACTTCTCCAAGATCAGGAAACATAACCAAAATAACTAAGATATATAAATAAGAACAGAGAATTAGGCAAAATGAGGTGACAGAAATAGCTTCTAAAGGAAGGAGCAGGATAAAACACCAGAAGAACTAAACAAAGTGGAGATAAGCAACTTACCCACTACAGAATTCAAGTTAATAATAAAAAAGACACTCAACAAACTTGAGAAAAATGTATGAAAGCTATGAGAAGTAAATTTAAGAATTAATTTTGTTTTGGATGCAAAAGACCTCCAACAAAGACAAATTAGTACTATGTGGAATCCTATAATATCAGGCAGAATTATTCTTATGCAAGGGGGTCATGTAGAATGACCCAAAGGAAATATTTTAAAAGTAAAATTAGTTCAGGATTGTGAATAATCTTCTGTTGAACAGTACAACTTCTATTAGATATCTTCAGCTCCAAATCTATACTAAGAACCTATTTATTAATTCCTATGTCTAAATTCTATCTTATGCCAAGTGCTACAGTGAAATGTAATTTTATACAAAAATAACTCTATAAAAGAACTAATAGTAAGCTGTCAGTAATTTTTATATAAATAAATATATTTGTTTCAAGTCCTGCTATTTCTTAATTTGAAAGATCATGTTTAATTTGAAAAAAGAGAAAAATCAAAACAAGATTTAATATATATATATATATATATATATATATATATATATATATATATATATATATATATATATACTAATGAAAATTTTGTACTTTTTAAATATTTTTATTGTGGTATAGTTGATTTACAATGTTGTGTTAGTTTCTGCTGTACAGCAAAATGAATCAGTTGTACATATACATATATCCACTATTTTTTAGATTCCTTTCCCATATAGGTCATTACAGAGTATTGAGTAGAGTTCCCTGTGCTATACAGTAGGTCCTTATTTGTTATCTATTTTACATACAATAGTGTGTATATGTCAATCCCAATCTCCCAATTTATTCCTCCCTCTCCTTCCCTCCGGTAACCATAAGATTGTTTTCTACATCTGTGACTCTATTTCTGTTTTGTAAATAAGTTCAGTTGTACCATTTTTTTAGATTCCACATATAAGCAACATCATATGATATTTGTCTTTCTCTGTTTGACATACTTCACTTAGTATGATAATCTCTAGGTCCATTCATATTGCTGCAAATGGCATTATTTCATTCTTTTTTATGGATAATATCCCATTGTTTATATGTACTACATCTTCTTTTTTCCTCTGTCAATGGATATTTAGGTTGCTTCCATGTCTTGGCTATTGTAAAGAGTGCTGCAATGAACATTGGGGTGCATGTATCTTTTTGGCTTGTGGTTTTCTCCAGATATATGCCCAGGAATGAGATTGCTGGATCATATGGTAGCTCTATTTTCAGTTTTATAAGGAACTTCCATACTGTTCTCCATAGCGGCTGCACCAATTTACATTCGTGCCAACAGTGCAGAAGGGTTCCCTTTTATCCACACTCTCTCCAGCATTTATTGTTTGTAGACTTTTTGATGATGGCCATTCTGACTGGTGTGAGTTGATAGCTCATTGTAGTTTTGATTTGCATTTCTCTGATAATTAGTGATGTTGAGCATCTTTTCATATGCTTTTTGGCCATCTTTATGTCTTCTTTAGAGAAATGTCTATATAGATCTTTGGCCCATTTTTTGATTGGGCTTTTGGTTTTTTTGACATAGAGCTGCATGAGCTGTTTGTATATTTTGGAGATTAATCCCTTGTTGGTCGCTTCATTTGCAAATATTTTCTCCTATTCTGTCTTTTGGTTTTGTTTATGTTTAATTTGACCAAAGAGAAAATGGAATTAAAACAAGATTTTTTTAAAGTATGTATTCTAATGAGAATTTTGTGCTTGTTTTAAATTGTTTTAAGAATATTAAATCTCAAATAAGAAATTCAATTCTATTATTTAATTTATTTTTTTCTAAAAAAATATATCCATATACTGCTGACCTTTAAAATGTCTTTAGGGCACTAAGTATGAAACTAGCACCTTGTTTTTCAAAGTATTCTAGTTGACCAAGCAATTAATTTAAACATTTAGAAACCCCAGTCTATGTTGAAAATCATGTTATCATCATGAATATTTTGGTGTATTTTTTCAGATATTTTCATATGCATTAATATGTGATTACTAGAGAAAATGAGAGAAAGAAAAGCTTGATTTTAAGAAAGGTTTTTATGAAATATAATGCTATACAATGTCACTTTTCTCTTAACAGAGAATATCATAAATGATGTTTCAGGTAAGTGCATATAGATTTAAATGGCTTTTAATAGTTGAAAAATATTTTATAATATTTATTTGTCAGAATTTATCTAAGCTCTACTCAGTGATGAACAAATATGGAGTTTACAATTTTAACATTACATTTAGTTTGTAAATATATTGAATCTCTCTGAGGCAAATCTATTTCTGAAACATAAACTTTTAGAAATGTAATTGTCGAATTAAGGGATACATATTTCAAATTTTGCGATATTTCTTAGTTTCTCTCATTTACTTAACAAATATTTATTGAGTGCCTACCTTAAGTCTGGTACTGTTTTAGCACTTGAAGTCTATCTCTGGAAAAAACAAGAAATACACTTGCCTTTGAAGAGCAAATTTTCAAGCAGGTGAATTAGATTTTATGTATTTTATGAAATGGGAGGCCTACATTATTTTTAAGTAGTTATTATCCAAATATCATAGTACAGTTTATTGGAAAGTGTGTCTTTTCCACTGCAATCTACAAACAACCTCATTTATTTATTAAGTGATTTTTTTCTAAGTTCTTTACAGTGTTTCATTGATTCCTTTATCTAGCCTTGGACCAGTATTAAATACCATAGTTTATAAAATATTTTGACATGTGGTGGAGCTAATCCTATGTCAGTCTGTTAAAATAACTGTCATGTTCAGAATCAGTTTAAATATTATCATTTCATGTATCTGTTAAGTTGTTCCTTATACATTGATTTATAGCAGTACTTCAGTTGCTTTCAATCTCATATTTCAGTTTTATTTACCTCATAGTAGTCATCATATTATCTTTTCTAAACGTTGATTTACTTGTTTAAAATCACATTTCTTCCAGTGAAATGTAAGCTTTATAAAAACAGGGATCCTGGCTGAATATGGCACTGCTATCTGCTAGTACCTACCTCACTAAGGAAGATGCCTTGCACGTAGGAGATAATAATAATTGTTGAAAGCATAGATCAATAGAAAAACTATATACTTATTAAACACAATCCACAACTTCTGAATCACATTTTATCTTCTGTGTGTTGAATGCTTGCACAAAACTCAGTTTCTCATAGTGTAAGTAACTACGGCCACCAATACTGTTACTGATAAAAATGGCAAAGTAGTGGTTTCAATTTGTTTCTGAAAATATGTCAGTCACTAAATTAAGGAAATTATCATGAGTGTCAGCACATGTAATTCTCATTATCACAACAACCTTATGAGGCTTGCGGTTTTTTGTTCCTTCTTTATTGTGAAATAATATGTAGACTACAAAAGTGCATAAACCATACGTGTACTATCAGATAAGTATAAGCAGTTTACTGTCAAATCTAGAAATAGAGCCTTACTTGTATTCTAGAAGCCTCCCAAATGTCGCTAATGGTCTACACTTCTAACTTCCCTCTAGAGACAAAGACTACATTGACTTTTTAAAAAGTTCATCTTTGCTTTTCTTTTTCATTCTATTACATAAGTCTATATCCCCAAGTAATATAGTTTTATATTGCTTGTCTTTGTGTTTTCTATGAGTGGAATAGTAGGGTAGATATTCTCCTTAGTTTGCTTCTTTCACTCACTGTGTTTGTGAGATCAAACTATAGTGTTTATGGGATCCTTAACATTGATCTAGAGTAAATCAATAGAGAATGTATCTCACTCTATTAGTTTATTTCATAGTTGATAGTTGATGAGCTTCTAGGTTCCAGTTTGGAGCTTTTACATGTAAAGTTTGTATAAATATTATTGTGCATAGATTTTGGTGTCCGTATACGTGAGTTTCTCTAGGGTATATATTTAGTAGTCAAAGTTCTGGGAGATATTTCAGCTTTTCTAGATAATGCCAACGTATTTTCCACATTACTCGTAGCATTAACACTCCTAAAAGTATATGAAATTTATTTATGTTCCTCCTGATCACCAATATTTAGTATTATCCAATTTTTATTTTCCTATCATTCCAAAGTAAATCTACAAGAATATCTTTATGGTTCTAATTTTTAGTTTATGTTTAATAATATTGGGTACCTTTTAACATAGTGTCCATTTGTATTTCTCTTTTGAAGTGTCAAAGTATTTTGCTGATGTTTTTCTTGGTTTGTCTGCTTTCTTCCTTATTATTTATACAAATGGTTAATATACACTTGATACTTGTCCTTTGTTGAGTCTAAGAGTGGAAAATATTTTCTGTTACTTCATTAATGTTAATTTGATAAAAATTTTAATTCTAAGGCAAAGTATTAATTATTTTCTTAGTGGTTAATAATTTCTGTATTTTGTTTTACTATAATTTTTACCTTGAAATCACAGAGATAACACTCTTTCCTGACTTTCAAAATATTTTTTAGATTTTCTTTTATAAATAGGTATTGATTCTCTTTGGGATTGAATTTCACATATGGTATGAAGTAGGAATCCAACTTTTAAAATTTATTTACTGCCCCAAATATCCTAGCATTTTTTATTAGAAAGTCTGCCCTTTCCCTGCCTCATTCAAATATTGTCTCTAGAAATGCATGGGTCTGTTTTTGAGTTCATTTTGTTCCTTTACTCTCTTTAGCCTTGTACCAGTACCTGATAATCTTAAATACTACAAATTTATAGACGGTCTTGACATTTGGTGGAGAAAATTTTTCAAATGCATTTTTTTCCCAATAATATATTGTCTGTTCTTGGTCTTTTTTTATTTTCAAATGTATTTAAAAATCAGCTTGTTATGTTTGATTTTCTTTTCAAATTTCATGACTATTTTAGAATTTTTTTAACTTGTAAAATCATTTGGGGAAGAAATGGTATCTTTATACTATTGACTATTTTAATCTGTAAATATGATATATCTCTCATTTTGAGACTTCATATTTTGGATTGTTTTCACTAATGACACTTAAAAAATTCCACTTGCTAATTTTTGTTGCTTGCACATAAAAATATGATTTTTTTAAAACAACGTCTTTGTATCCTCCATCTACTTGTCAAACTCTTCATTCTAGTAAACTTTTCTAGTTAAATTTTGAAATTTTGGTAAGTATAAAATTATATCATTTAATAGATTTTGTTTTTTTAATATTTGTAAGTATATATATTTTTTAAAAGTTTATAATTAATATATTTTGTATTGCCTATCCTCACTGGCTGGGATGATTAGTAACAGAAATCAAATTGAAGTTGAAAAGAAATGATAGCTATTAATGTCCTTGCCTAGTTCCTGGTATCGAAGAGATAACTTTCAGTGTTTTATCAAACATACTTGTTGCAGGTTTATGTGTGAAAAAGTCATCCACGCTTTCAAATAGATTTCATCAAGAGTTATTTTCTCAAAAAATTCTAAAAATAAATTATTTTTGTTAATCCCAAAATCTATATCATTGGAGGTCATCCTGTGCTAACTTGTTTTTTTATGTGTTGGGCTTTATTTGACTATATTCTCTTTATCATCCTGAAATTTCTTTTCCAAAGAGAATCCTTGTTTTCTCATACCAAATATATGGAGTATCTTTTTACACTAAATCAATAGATTAAATCATCTTGTGACATACTGATTATAAGTGAATCACAAATATACTAAAAATGTAGCTCAATTTTGTATCCTCAGTTGAGCATATCAGCAAAATTTTAGAAACTGCCCTGTGTTTTATTGTCTTTTAATTTTCCTTTAAATATATGAATATTCAGAAATTTACTACACATGGCTTACCCAGTGAATGAAATAAGTAAATATTAGTTTCACTGATAACTCAATAAACACCAGAAATCTTTTATTTATTTTACTCACAACTGTGTACAAGGTTATTTTTGTTAATATGGTTAATATCCATACTCAAACATATTTATTCATATTTTCTAATATCTATGGTTAATTTTAGTTCATATGAAAGTTATGAAATTGAAAAAACTAATTAGAATCACATAAAAGTTACTGATATGTCAGGATAAAATAAGAGACAAATTATCCACAACATAAAGCTTCCTATACATAAACAGCAATATAGTTAGCTGTTTATAGAAAAAAAAACAAAAAACAAAAAAACAAAAAAAAACTCCAAGCAGTAACACTTTAACTTTTCACAAAGGCCATATGAGAAATGAACAATGGAGAAAGCAGAACATATAAAACCATTTTGAATAAAGTATTCGAGAAAGTTCAAAGCTGTTATAGAAATCATTTTTAATCTTTAGTTTGTCGATCTTTATTATAGTTTGTGAAGCTCATGCTGAAATTAATTTCAGTAGTTTTTTAAACACATACATAAAGTACATTTATTTTATTGACAAATTATATTCACATAGAAAGAAAAAACTGATATGAAAGGATTAATTTATTAGTTCGTTTTCTGAGAATTTAAGTTCTATAAACATAGTCAATTAACAGAGATAGGGGAATATAAAGTCTGGAGTTATACAGGGAAAGTTCTACACAACTGAGTTCTGAAATCATTTGAAATAAGTAAATTGGGTAATAAAGCTTTTTTATAAATAACCTTAATATGGTCATAATTCAAAGCATTATTTGACTGTACACTATAATTCTTTTATCTATTTTTGCTATTTCTCAATGTTCATAGAACCTAATAAGAATTACAATCAAATAATCACCATTAATT
This sequence comes from Balaenoptera acutorostrata, assembly GCF_949987535.1. Classification (NCBI taxonomy): domain Eukaryota; kingdom Metazoa; phylum Chordata; class Mammalia; order Artiodactyla; family Balaenopteridae; genus Balaenoptera; species Balaenoptera acutorostrata. The sequence continues at coordinate 52,396,008 of NC_080081.1, forward strand.
ATAGATATATGTATTATATGACTTCAGTTTATAACTAAGGGACCTGTATTATTGTGCCTTTTTAAAACATGGATTCAAATAATCATACCTTTTTTAAAGAATAACTAAATATATCAAAATTAAATCCATTTGAAATAATATGTTTAAATTATTTGTATGCTCATCAATATGGCTAAATATCTTTGATGTACTGTGCTTAAAATTCTCAAACTTAGATAACATCAGTGTAGAAATAATAGCATTACATTTTTTGTTTTGCTTACCAGGCTCAAATGTAATTTTAAAAGGGTTTTCCTTGTAATCATATATATATATATATTTTTTAATGTGAATAGCTCTGTGTTTTAAAGTCTTGAAATTTCTTTCAGGAAGTCATGATTGAAAATATCATCTTGATGTGACAGACATTAGTAGTGTTCTGTAATATCTACTTTCCTTTCCTTCCAGTCAGGGAACACTGAATTTCTCAACCCTGTTATTTTCAGCCAGGGATCTCCACCTAGTTCAGCTCAAGGACTTTGGTAGAAGTGATGTATGTCAGTTCAGGGCCACGACATGAATTAACCTTTGTACAAGACCTTCCAGTCCCCTCTTTCTTCCTACCCCGGTGAAACTGGAGGAGGCCTTGGTGTGAAGATGCTAAAATCGAAAAGATCAACAGCCTCCTAGATAGATGCAAAGAGCCAATTGTAAGAACTGTTGGTGCCAATATAAGCAAGTGGCACAAGAGGTAAGCACTTTCTGTACTCTAGAATTGCAAATGTTTTGGAAAGTTCTAAAAAGACCAGAAAAGTATTGATAAAAAATAGTAAAAAGTAGTTAACAGCTTATTAAACATATACTATTGTATGTAATTTTGGCAACAGTGAATCCAAAAGAGTGAAGTTCACTCAAGACACTCAGGCTTCATGATAATATATAGGATCATATGATATCACTTATACATGGAATCTAAAATAATGATATAAATGAACTTATTTGCAAAACAGAAATAAACTCACAGACATAGAAAATAAACTTATGGTTACCAGAGGGGAAAGGAGGGGGGAGGAGGAAGATGAATTAGGACTTTGGGATTAACATATACACACTACTATGTATAAAATAGGTAAACAACAAGGACCTACTGTATAGCACAGGGAAGTATATTCAATCTTAAAATAACGTGTTATATATATATATATATATATATATATATATATATATTCTTTTTCAGATACAGTTATATATAACTGAATCACTTTACTGTACACTTGAAGCTAACACAACACTGTAAATTAACTACACTTCAATTAAAATAAAAGGGTCAGAACAGAAAAAATGATTTAACTCTCTGAATCTCTTCTAGTGCACTGGACTGGTTTGGAAACTGTTAACACGTTAATGATAAGGCAGCACCAATCCTTTGTGTAGATGGAGAGGCTTTGTCCTGCTAAAGGCACATGTCATCACTAGATGTACCAGCTGGGAGCACAAGGTGGCCTAGGCAGGGAGAAAGACACTTACATCCTTTCTTCTCTTTTGATTGTTCACAGTTGCCACTCAGCTTGTTGAAAGGAATCAATAATTATAGGTGTTAAAACGGAGTTGCGTTGTAACTGGCTATGCCTGTTCTTCAACAACGTGAACGCAGGTAGTTGTTTTAACCTTGAGGTACAATGCCTCAGAATAAAACACTTATACCTGTAAAATATCCTTCATTTGAAAATATGAGCCAATGTGTCCATTTCAGTTGATAAGTTAATATTCCATGAATGTGATTGAAAGCATACCAAATCAATGAAGTATCATTCTGGAATTTTAAAAGACAAATTACAAAATTACAATATATTGTCATTTGTAAATGAAAAAAACAAAAAAGATGAGAAAAAATTAACCACTCACTTTTGAAAATATGAATATAAGAAAACAATGATATATTGAGAATTTTGGACAGCACCCCAACACTTCTTCACCCCTCTTTTGCATTCATATACATTCAATGTCATAAACTAATCAATTGCACAGCATGCATGCATCTTTCTCAGTAAGTAGCTGAGAAAGATATTACTGCATTCCAGTTTTGATAATCATTCTATAATTAAAGTTCCAATGTATGTTCAAATGAGCCTATCTCAACTTTATTTTAACCTATGATCCGTTTTGGTAAATATCAAACTCTTAAATTTTCCATTAATGTCATTTAAGTTTCAAAATAAATTAGGCATTGTCACCAAGAACATGTCAAATCAATGATAATATTAGTAAAAAAAATTATAATTTGAAAGATAAGATCATTGTGTGCTTAAGGTCTGACTGTTTGTCAGGAAGTTCACTCTCCTAGGAAGTAAAGAAGTTTAAACACAATATAGGTCACTCTCAATGTCAAGTCTGTTTTACTCTTTAGTTTCCAAGCTAAAATTTTTTGTAAAATCTGTTTGACTTTTTACTTCTGAACTGATTGGCAAAAGATATTAGTCCTTGAGAATTAAGTAGAAAAAGTTTCACTGTTGTCTTTTTGTCCTTGCAAGCCCCCACTCTCTCTATGTCAATAATTAACTCAGAACTACTCAAATGGATTCCCTCCAGTGTTTCAAAACACTGTCAGCACTCTGTCATATTTGATAATGACTTACACTAGTATACCATCTCTGTGTTCATATACTAATGATGCGTCACTATCAGAAACAGATTAAAAAGAAAATTCACTTTAACTACAGAATCTAAGTTATATTAAGAAAAAATATACTCAGAAGGCATACTCAGACAAACAAAAAGGCAGTGTGTCCAGAAGTATCATAGGCCAAGTCAGCAGAAGTAGTTAAGAATTAATTTCATAGAGATGTTAGAAATAAAAAAAAATAATAATACAGATAGGAAGGGAGGAACGAGGGAAGGAAGAAACAAAGAATAAAGCTCATCTTTTCATGAAAACAACTGATTTATTAGAATCTTTCTTTTTTGTAGTTGTTTAAATTCATTCTTAATACTTTAAATTTACAAAAAATATATATAAATAAACTACATTAGAAGAACAAAACACATACAGTAAGATTTTACACTCTGAAGCTCCTCACTGCCAATAAATTTGTACCATTAGAAAGTCAACCCTATGTGCTAATAAAGGCATGATACTGAGATAATAAATAATACTTGTAGCATAGCATTTATATAAGAAGTGCAATTCAGATTACAGTGGTAATTCTTTTGAATGACTATGTTATTAAATGGTGACCACTTATTTCCTATTCCCAATTCAACCTTTCTACATGTATCAGGTTACATATGCTCCAGGCCCTGTATTTTTGCAATCCACCATAGACTGGAAACACAAATGCAAGCAGGTGTAAAAGACACTGAAACTGTGTGGCCCTAGGGAAAAACAGATCGTATATAGGTCCAGGTGGGTTGATTTTACTTTGTTTTCAAAATGCTTGATTATATACAAGACTTAAACTGAGGGGAAAATAAGCCTGTTTTTATACCTAGGTGTTGACATACATCGCCAATAATTTTGTGCTCAAAAGTAAGAAAACATTTTACTCAGTTTTGTAGATAATATAATGCCATAACCTATTATCAGTTGGATGTGTAGTAATCTTACATCATCCCTTCAACCAGAAAGTGGAGATGCAATAAAATTGAGGCTCTCTCTAAATCTATTTAACTAAAATAAAATCATAAAATGTTTTTCTGATGATGAATAAATATAGTTTAATTCCCACATTAACTTTATGAAACAATGCCTTGTCCTATGCATCTGGAGAGGAAGTTTTGGTAAGGAAAAGAATATGAGATTGGAATCAGGAACCTGGAGGGAAAAATTCCAGTGCTCTACTTATTAGCTGTGTGACTTTATATGTATCACTTCATATTTCAAAGACTGGCTCTCATCTGTCAAAGATGCTTGTGCTTAATTTATAGGCATATCTTGAGAATTAAGTAGAAAAAAGTATGAAACTGCTCTATATGTTGACGGCCCCATATCTATTTCTTTAGGCCAAATTAATCTCCCTAGCATCAATTGCCTAGAGTGAAATACCAGTTGAATTTTACTACTTGGTTATTCCACAGATATTTTAATGAATTAACTTTTCTAAAGTAGAAGTCTCTGTGTTCACCTACAGTATGATTTCTCATGTAAAGCTGATATGTTTATAGTACCATCATCTATTTTTCAGAAGTTTTCATCACCTGAAAAATATCTTCCATCAACCAACTTACCTACTCTGCTTTCTGTATCTTCTGACTCTAGTAACAGGGAATTATTTGCCATACTCTGCACTCATAATATTTCTAACCTCTAATTTCAGGCTTAACAGCTCTCACTGTTCACCATCTGAGTACTTTGAATTATTCTGCAAAACTCTGTCTTAGTATATGCTATGTTAAAATTCTCTTTTTAAATGCTTCTTTTTTTTTTTTTTTTTTCTTTTAATAGATGTTAGCTTTCAACAGTGGGAAGAATATGGTTCATTAATTTTTGTATCTCCAATATTTAAAACATGCTTGGCACATAGTTGTTATCAAGAAATGTGTATTGAACTACATTAAGTACGTAAAGCTATTTCCTACATATATGTTGCAATTCTCAGAGATTAGTAGTCTAGTTTATGACAAGATAGCAAAGTTTGAGTTAGCATTATCTTTGAATTAATCTAATATTTGAATTAAAATACATCTCACCATAGCAAAATTAACTTATATTTCACTATTTGTAGACCCCATATATTTGGATATTCTTTTCATATAGAAATTATTTTCATGGACTGAAGTGATTTCTTTATCCTTCCTTCCTTCCTTCCTCCCTCCCTCCCTTCCTTCCTCCCTCCCTCCCTTCCTCCCTCCCTCCCTCCCTCCCTCCTTCCCTCCCTCCCTTCCTTCCTTCCTTTCTCTCCCTTCCCTCTTTTCCTTTCTCTCTCTTTTTCTTGTTTTTCCAATTCTAAAGCCTCTGCAAAGTTAATCCCTTAACTGCTTTTCCTAATTTGACATACTCTTTCACCAAGACACGTGTGTGTGTGTATAGTGTTTAATGAGAATTCTGATTCTCACCACTAAGGTAACTTTCCTGTCTTCTCAACCCATTACAATTTACATAGATCTTATCCAACTTCTGCGTTTTTCTCTTTACTCATTCTCCTTTTACCAGTTGAATAATTTCTGTGTAGCTCTGTGATTGTAATGGTTAAATTTATGTCTCAACTTGACAGAGCTAAATGAGCTGGTAAAATATGATTTCTGGGTGTGTCTGTGAAAATGTTTTGGAAAGAGATTAGTATTTGAGTTGGCAGAGTGAGTAAAGAAGATCACCCTAATTAATGTGGATGGGCATCACCCAACCTACTGAGGTCCTGAATAGAACAAAAGTGAAGGAAGGACAAATTTACTCTCTTGTTTGAGCTAAGATACCCATCTTCTCCTGCCATGAGACATGAGCACTCCTGGTTCTCAGGCCTTTGGACTTGAACTGAACTTCACCAGCAGCTTTCTTGGTTCTCCAGCTTGCAGATGACTTCTGAGCTTCCATAATTAGATAAGCCAATTCTTGTAATAATCTATCTATCTATCTATCTATCTATCTATCTATCTATCATCTATCATCTATCTATATCTATCTATCATCTCCTGTTCTTCCATTTCTCTGGAGAACCTTAACCAATACAGTGATTAAATATATTTTATTTACACATTTTTTTTTTGCTTTTTGTTAGCTTTTTGCCTAATATTTCCTGTAACCTCTTGATTGGCTGGAGTTTGTACTATTGTACTAACTTCATTAGTAAGGCTAAAATCAATATTTCCTGAGTTCTTCAAAGTCCTAAATTCTTTGGAAATTTTGTATTTGAAGGAGAAATTTGTTGGATAGAGAATGGTTTTTTTCATCCTTTCTCTCTTTGAAAATTTTGTAATTTTTCTTCACTGACTATTACTTGGAGAATTCTAATGCTTACTTGATTTTCTTTCCTTTATAAGAGTTGTTTTTTGTTGTAGTTTGCCCAAATAATTTATTATCTGAAGTGCCAATACATTTAGAAAGATATATCAAACTATTGACACATTTAGGTAACTATTACGTGAAATTATATGTCTTTGACAATCTGAATTCAGAGCTTTTTTTTTTTTTTTTTTTTTTTTTTTTTTAAGCCAGGAATGTTTCTAAAGTTTTGTTCCATTGTTTTAGCTTTTCTTTCCAGGAATTATACTTATCCATGTGTTGGTTCCCCTTTGCCTGTCTTCTATAGTTTCTTTTACCTTTTTAATCATTTTTGTCTCTTACATTTCTTTGCTTTTGACCAGTGAAAAATATGTCATATTACAATTTTTATGGTATATTTTCACCTTATGTTCACCGGGATACCTGTGGCCTTTCTGTTAAAGATGTATATTTTTCTTCTATGTCTTTCCTTCATGATATCTGGTCAATACCTCTTATTGTCTAGATATATCATTGAATTTTTATTTTTATTGTTTCTGGTTGTCTTTCATAGTTGACATTTTCTAATTTTTTTTAAATTCAAGATTAAATATTAGGTTGTAAGTTTTCCCTGTTTTATAACATTTTTTTTCAGAATCACAAGGATATGTTCAAGAATTTGTTGCATTCTTTCATATTGCTTTGTTGTGGTATATTTGTATGCATATTATGTTTATGTTTGTGTTACTGTTATTTAAATGAGTTAGATTTTGCTATATCAGTTGTTAGCAGGAGGTTCCCATGACAGAGGGTGAAATGAAGTCTTGTTTATTAGTTTAATCAGCTTAAGGGCTTCTTTCTCTGTACCCACAGACATGGATTGTTTCACTGAAATATAGCTTCTTTGTGTAGCTACACCTCTTCTGTTCCGAAAACATACTTGTTTCAGGAATACTCTAGATTCAGTGCTGAATTCCCCCATTCATTTATTGGCTGGTTCTACCTAAGACTTCCAAAATGACCACTCCATTTCTAAGGTCTGCCACCTCAATCCCCCCCCACCCACCCTACCCCCAGTCCTTCACCAAACCTTGATTTTCCAACTCCACCAGACATGATGTCCTCTTAAGACTCAGCTCTGCTCAGAGCTGTTCACTGTGTAGGGTGGGGTCTCTTTTCTTCGTAGGAACATTTGCCTGATATTAACTTCAGGATCTAACATAGCTAGACGCCTCTGCATTCTCTTTCCATTTATACCTTTGTGGCTTACCATCCATCAGTTTTGCTGCTATCAGTAATTTTGACTGTAGTCTCAAGTAATTTAAGTTTTTTAATCACCCAAGTCTCCTAGTTTTGCTGAAGATGTAGTTTGAGGAGTTTTCTTTTACTGTATGATATCCAGGAGAAAAATGGAATATTCAAACTTATGCCACCACCTTATTCCTACTTCTTCTCTTTATATGTGAAATATCATGATTTCACAAACTTTTCTCTAAATGTTTATTTATTTAAATAATAATTGTAAGTGACAGAGAAAAGCAAACCTGAACATACAGGGGGTAAAATTGATATGTTTGAGGTAAAAAATTTGTTCATAAACAGTAAAAATGTGATTTTATTATTCTCACCAAGATCTGCCATTTTGCAAAATTTAATATTACTTTAGTTTCCTAGGTTTACATTGATTTAGAAAAATGCATTGATTTAAGATACTACTGCATGCTGATACACAGAATCATATATATGAAACAAGGAACCATAAGTTTCTCCTGCAACTTGTCTGGGATAAAAAGAAAGAAGAGATATGAATGGAAATGAATATATCCTGGGCAAAGTGATAAACCCTTTTTAGATTTGAAGCTACTGTTTATTTACCAAATTATTATGAAACACCCTCGCACATAGAAAATCTAATAAAAATACTTACAACAGGTATATGATGGTGTTACAACTGCAACTTAGCCAAAATATCAATCAATCAATCAATGACAAATTTTTTAGCACTTCTCTGGTATATTGCTGTTATTTTGCTAAACAACATAAATTAATAAAATAACCAGAGTGGAAATTAATTCACAATAACTACATGTCACCTTAAGCACTATGGTGTATTGCTCAAATGTCACTCCGTGTGAAATTTATTATACGGGGTAATTTAATGTCTTAAATTAACTTTCCTTCAAACATTATCTTATTACTTTGTTATTTCCCCAAGCACACTATGTGAGAAAGGAAATCTATTCCTTAAATTTGTAAGTACAGAATTAAAACATATTTAATGAGTTGATAAAAAAACATCTAACATGAATCTCTTATATAATTAAACTTCAATAAAGGTTTATAATTGTCTTTTGATGTTTAAGTTTTCAATTTTCTTTTGCCCAATTTAAGTGTACATTATATCTTTTTTCACAACAATTTAAATTATGCACTTGAGAATATATTTATTTTTTTCATCTAACTTCATTTTGAAATGAAAGGCAAGGAAGAAGGTATGTCTGTTTAGAGACATGTGCTCTATTTTAAAAATTCTTTTCATACCCATCTTGAATAATTCTTAGAAGAGTTGTAAAATACACATTTATGTATGAATGATGATCTCATTTCTATTTCTACTGGCAAAAACAATCGTCATCAAACTGAATATCTTACAAGAGTTAAGGATAGATGTCACCAACATGGCCCAATGGGAGACCCCTGAATCTTCCTCCTCCTACAGTTATACCAAATATACAGCTCCAATGGGTCAATTTCCTCTGCGAGAAATCCAGAAACTAGTTGAATGACTCCTACTCATTGGGCAACTGAGAAAATACAACATTAAAATGGAGATGAAAGGCTGAGACACACTCTTGCCATAAACCCCAATCCCAGCTCAGAGCCTTATGTACTGAACCGAGCTTGAGTCTGCTTCCTGACGTGCATCAAAGCCAATCTACTGACACTAGGTGAAGGAAAGTACAGCATTTATTTGCAATGAACCAAGCAAGGAGAACAGGAAGCTCATTTGCAAAACACACAAACTCCCCTGTGGTTTTTAGGCAAAGGTTTTTAAGTACACTGTTAGGGAAGAGGGTCATAGGATGCCTGATCAGCTTGTGGACATTCTTCTGATTGGTTGGTAGTGAGGTAACAAGGTCATGTTTCAGGAACCTCAATCACCCATCTCCTGGTTCTAATCAGTCTGGGATCTACATGCTTGTGGTCAGTATGTAGTCACCATCCTCCATGGTGGATGGTTTTAGTTTCTGCTGAACAACTCAAAGATATGCATCAGATTGTTATCTATGTGCCTTCAGTAGAAACTAGGAGTCTTGTGACTCTATTGTTCTAATCATTAACTGCTTGAGTCTTCTCTTTTGAACTCTAGGAAGCCCTGAGACTAAACTGCTTTTTTCTACAAATAAGAAAGAGGGGGCATGTACGGGCTTTTGTACCTGGAAAGGTCTTGGAAGGTCCTGCTTGGTTTCAATCTCCCTTTTCCTTTGATAATCCTCAGTCCTGAAGGAAACAGGGGCAGAACAAAAAGAGAATAAAATTTTAGATACAGGGATTAATCATAAACTTGACAAGGGAATTCAGTTTTAGTGGGACTCCGTTTCACTTACAGTTGGAAGGGAATCCTCAACTTCCAGCCTCTCTGAAGAGGAAAGATTTTTGGGTCAAAATAGCATCCCATCTTTTAAGGCTGCCACCCAAGGGACAGACCCCCAAATCACCCAGCTCTGATAGCTGACGGGGCTTACATTCACGAGTCCCAAAGGGATATATTAAAAAAAGAGAATTTGTTAAACAGGTGTATGAGTGCTCAGCATAGCTACTGCTCCTGGCTCAGTGCCAAGGGAACAGACAAAAATGCCAGTCTCCCAGTTCTCCCCCAGAAGGAGTTTGACAGAGTTTGATGACATTCTTTCCCAGGTGCTAGATGACTAGAAGTTTTCTGGCTTTTAACTAGCCTGCATCTAGGGGTTGACTGGAATTATTGCCAGAGCACAAAAGAGCTAGGGAGACATTTCTCCACCCTCTGCATCCCACTCACTATAATAATATTTAAAACCAAGTTGCTAGCTTCTCCTTTAAAGGAGCTTGTCCATACATCTAGTGCCCGAACTCTTTTTTTTTTTAACATCTTTATTGGAGTATAATTGCTTTACAACGGTGTGTTAGTTTCTGCTTTATAACAAAGTGAATCAGTTATACATATACATATGTTCCCATATCTCTTCCCTCTTGCGTCTCGCTCCCTCCCATCCTCCCTATTGCCCCCTCTAGGTAGTCACAAAGAACTGAGCTGATCTCCCTGTGCTATGTGGCTGCTTCCCACTAGCTATCTATTTTATATTTGGTAGTGTATATATGTCCATGCCACTCTCTCACCATGTAACATCTTACCCCTCCCCTTCCCCATATCCTCAAGTCCATTCTCTAGTAGGCCTGTGTCTTTATTCCCGTCTTGCCACTGGGTTCTTCATGACCTTTTTTTTTTTTTTTTTTTCCTTAGATTCCATATATATGTGTTAGCATACTGTATTTGTTTTTCTCTTTCTGACTTACTTCACTCTGTATGACAGACTTTATCTCCATCCACCTCACTACAAATACATTCACTTCATTCCTTTTTATGGCTTAGTAACATTCCATTGTATATATGTGCCACATCTTCTTTATCCATTCATCTGATGATGGACACTTAGGTTGCTTCCATGTCCTGGCTATTGTCAATAGAGCTGCAGTGAACATTGGGATGCATGACTCTTTTTGAATTATGGTTTTCTCAGGATATATGCCCAGTAGTGGGATCGCTGGGTCGTATGGTAGTTCTATTTTTAGGTTTTTAAGGAACCTCCATACTGTTCTCCATAGTGGCTGTATCAATTTGCATTCCCACCAACAGTGCAAGAGGGTTCCCTTTTCTCCACACCCTCTCCAGCATTTATTGTTTCTAGATTTTTGATGATGCCCATTCTGACCTGTGTGAGATGATATCACATTGTAGTTTTGATTTGCATTTCTCTAATTATTAAGGATGTTGAGCATTCTTTCATGTGTCTGTTGGCAATCTGTACATCTTCTTTGGAGAAATGTCTATTTAGATCTTCGGCCCATTTTTGGATTGGGTTGTTTGTTTTTTTGCTATTGAGCTGCGTGAGCTGCTTCTAAATCTTGGAGATGAATCATTTGCCAGTAGCTTCATTTTCAAATATTTTCTCCCATTCTCAGTGTAGTCTTTTGGTCTTGTTTATGGTTTCCTTTGCTGTGAAAAAGCTTTGAAGTTTCATTAGGTCCCATTTGTTTATTTGTGTTTTTATTTCCATTTCTCTAGGAGCTGGGTCAAAAAGGATCTTTCTGTGAGTTATGTCATAGAGTGTTCTGCCTATGTTTTCCTCTAAGAGTTTGAGAGTGTCTGGCCTTACATTTAGGTCTTTAATCCATTTTGAGTTTATTTTTGTGTATGGTGTTAGGGAGTGTTCTAATTTCATACTTTTACATGTACCTGTCCAGTTTTCCCAGCACCACTTATTGAAGAGGCTGTCTTTTCTCCACTGTATATGCTTGCCTCCTTTATCAAAGATAAGGTGACCATATGTGCGTGGGTTTATCTCTGGGTTTCTATCCTGTTCCATTGATCTATGTTTCTGTTTTTGTGCCAGTACCAAACTGTCTTGATTACTGTAGCTTTGTACTATAGTCTGAATTCAGGGAGCCTGATTCCTCCAGCTCCATTTTTCGTTCTCAAGATTACTTTAGCTATTTGGGGTCTTTTGTGGTTCCATACAAATTGTGAAATTTTTTGTTCTAGTTCTGTGAAAAATGCCAGTGGTAGTTTGATAGGGATTGCATTGAATCTGTAGATTGCTTTGGGTAGTAGAGTCATTTCCACAATGTGGATTCTTCCAATCCAAGAACATGGTATATCTCTCTATCTGTTTGTATTATCTTTAATTTCTTTCATCAGTGTCTTATAATTTTCTGCATACAGGTCTTTTGTCTCCTTAGGTAGGTTTATTCCTAGATATTTTATTCTTTTTGTTGCAATGGTAAATGGGAGTGTTTTCTTGATGCCACTTTCAGATTTTTCATCATTAGTGTATAGGAATGCAAGAGATTTCTGTGCATTAATTTTGTATCCTGCTACTTTACCAAATTCATTGATTACCTCTAGTAGGTTTCTGGTAGCATCTTTAGGATTCTCTATGTATAGTATCATGTCATCTGCAAACAGTGACAATTTTACTTCTTCTTTTCCGACTTGGATTCCTCTTATTTCTTTTTCTTCTCTGATGGCTGTGGCTAACACTTCCAAAACTATATTGAATAATAGTGGTGAGAGTGGGCAACCTTGTCTTGTTCCTGATCTTAGTGGAAATGGTTTCAGCTTTTCACCATTGAGGACACTGTTGGCTATGGGTCTGTCATATATGGCCTTTATTATGTTGAGGAAAGTTCCCTCTGTGCCTACTTTCTGCAGAGCCTTTATCATAAATGGGTGTTGAATTTGGTCGAAAGCTTTCTCTGCATCTATTGAAATGATCATATGGTTTTTCTCCTTCAATTTGTTAATATGATTTATCACGATTGATTTGCATATATTGAAGAATCCTTGCATTCCTGGAATAAACCCCACTTGATCATGGTGTATAATCCTTTTAATGTGCTGTTGTATTCTGTTTGATAGTATTCTGTTGAGGATTTTTGCATCTATGTTCATCAGTGATATTGACCTGTTGTTTTCTTTCTTTGTGGCAACTTTGTCTGGTTTTGGTATCAGGGTGATGGTGGCCTCGTAGAATGAGTTGGGGAGTGTTCCTCCCTCTGCAATACTTTGGAAGAGTTTGAGAAGTATAGGTGTTAGCTCTTCTCTAAATGTTTGATAGAATTCGCCTGTGAAGCCATCTGATGCTGGGCTTTCATTTGTTGGAAGAATTTTAATCACAGTTTCAATTTCAGTGCTTGTGATTGGTCTGTTCATATTTTCTATTTCTTCCTGGTTCAGTCTGGGCAGGTTGTGCATTTCTAAGAATCTGTCCATTTCTTCCAGGTTGTCCATTTTATTGGCATAGAGTTGCTTGTAGTAATCTCTCATGATCGTTTGTATTTCTGCAGTGTCAGTGGTTACTTCTCCTTTTTCATTTCTAATTCTATTGATTTGAGTCTTCTCTCTCTTTCTCTTGATGAGTCTGGCTAATGGTTTATCAATTTTGTTTATCTTCTCAAAGAACCAGCTTTTAGTTTTATTGATCTTTGCTATTATCTCCTTCATTTCTTTTTCATTTATTTCTGATCCGATCTTTATGATTTCTTTCCTTTTGCTAGCTTTGTGGGTTTTTTTGTTCTTCTTTCTCTAATTGCTTTAGATGCAAGGTTAGGGTGTTTCTTTTTTCTTAATGTAGGCTTGTATTGCTATAAACTTCCCTCTTAGAACTGCTTTTGCTGCATCCCATAGGTTTTGGGTTGTCATTTCTCCATTGTCATTTGTTTCCACGTATTTTTTGATTTCCCCTTTGATTTCTTCAGTGAACAATTCGTTATTAAGTAGTGTATTGTGTAGCCTCCATGTGTTTGTATTGTTTAAAGATATTTTCCTGTAATTGATATCTAGTCTCATAGTGTTGTGGTCGGAAAAGATACTTGATAGGATTTCAATTTTCTTAAAGTTACCAAGGCTTGATTTGTGACCCAAGATATGATCTATCCTGGAGAATGTTCCATGAGCAATTGAGAAAAATGTGTATTCTGTTGGTTTTGGTTGGAAGAACCTATAAATATCAATTAAGTCCATGTTGTTTAATCTATCATTTACAGCTTGTGTTTCCTTATTTATTTTAATTTTGGATGATCTGTCCATTGGTGAAAGTGGGGTGTTATTGTTCCCTACCATGATTGTGTTACTCTCGATTTCCCCTTTTATGGCTGTTAGTATTTGCCTTATGTATTGAGGTGCTCCTATGTTGGGTGTATAAATATTTACAATTGTTATACCTTCTTCTTGGATCGATCCCTTGATCATTATATAGTGACCTTCTTTGTCTCTTATAATAGTCTTTATTTTAAAGTCTATTTTGTCTGATATGAGAATTGCTACTACAGTTTTCTTTTGATTTCCATTTGCATGGAATATCTTCTTCCATCCCCTCACTTTCAGCCTGTATGTGTCCCTAGGTCTGAAGTGGGTCTCTTGTAGACAGCATATACACGGTTTTTCTTTTTCTATCCATTCAGCCAGTCTGTGTCTTTTGGTGGGAGCATTTAATCCATTTACATTTAAGGTAATTATCGATATGTATGTTCCTATTCCCATTTTCTTAAATGTTTTGGGTTTGTTGTTGTAAGTATTTTCCTTCTCTTGTGTTTATTGCCTAAAGAAGTTCCTTTAGCATTTGTTATAAAGCTGGTGTGGTGGTGCTGAACTCTCTCAGCTTTTGCTTGTCTGTAAAGGTTTTAATTTCTCCATCAAATCTGAATGAGATCCTTGCTGGGTAGACTAATCTTGGTTGTAGGTTTTTCCCCTTCATCACTTTAAGTATATCCTGCCACTCCCTTCTGGCTTGCAGAGTTTCTGCTGAAAGATCAGATGTTAACCTTATGGGGATTCCCTTGTGTGTTATTTGTTGTTTTTCCCTTGCTGCTTTTAATAATTTTTCATTGTATTTAGTTTTTGATAGTTTGATTAATGTGTGTCTTCATGTGTTTTTCCTTGGATTTATCCTGTATGGGACTCTCTGTGCTTCCAGGACTTGATTAACTATTTCCTTTCCCATATTAGGGAATTTTTCAACTATAAATTCTTCAATTATTTTCTCAGTCCCTTTCTTTTTCTCTTCTTCTTCTGGGACCCCTATAATTCGAATGTTGGTGCGTTTAATGTTGTCCCAGAGGTCTCTGAGACTGTCCTCAGTTCTTTTCATTCTTTTTTTCTTTATTCTGCTCTGCAGTAGTTATTTCCACTATTTTATCTTCCAGGTCATTTACCCATTCTTCTGCCTCAGTTATTCTGCTATTATTCCCTTCTAGAGTATTTTTAATTTCATTTATTGTGTTTTTCATCATTGCGTGGTTCCTCTTTAGTTCTTCTACATCCTTGTTAAATGTTCCTTGCATTTTGTCTATTCTATTTCCAATATTTTGGATCATCTTTACTATCATTATTCTGAATTCTTTTTCAGGTAGACTGCCTAGTTCCTGTTTATTTGTTAGGTCTGCTGGGTTTTGATCCTGCTCCTTCATCTGCTGTGTGCTTTTCTGTCTTCTCATTTTGCTTATCTTACTGTGTGTGGTGTGTCCTTTTCACAGGCTGCAGGTTCATAGTTCCCATTGTTTTTGGTATCTGTCCCCAGTGGCTAAGGTTGGTTCAGTGGTTGTGTAGGCTTCCTGGTGGAGGGGACTAGTGCCTGTGTTCTGGTGGATGAGGCTGGATCTTGTCTTTCTGGTGGGCACGTCCACATCTGGTGGTGTGTTTTGAGGTGTCTGTGGCTTTATTATGATTTTAGGCAGCCTCTCTGCTAATGGATGGGGTTGTGTTCTTGTCTTGCTAGTTGTTTGGCATAGGGTGTCCAGCACTGTAGCTTGCTTGTCGTTGAGTGAAGCTGGGTCTTGATGTTGAGATGGAGATCTCTGAGAGATTTTTGCCATTTGGTATTACGTGGAGCTGGGAGGTCTCTTGTGGACCAGGGTCCTGAAGTTGGCTCTCCCACCTCAGAGGCACAGCCCTGATGCCTGGCTGGAGCACCAAGAGCCTTTTATCCACATGGCTCAGAATAAAAGGGAGAAAAAAAAAAAAAAGAAACAAAGAAAGAAAGAGGATAAAATAAAATAAAACAAAATAAAATAAAGCTCTTAAAATAAAAAATAAGGAAAAAATGATTACAAAAAATTTATTAAGAAAAATTTTTGTTTTAATTTTTTAAAATAAAAAATAAGGAAAAATTATTAAGAAAAAATTTATTAAGAAAAAAGTTTTTTAAGTTAAAAAAAAAAAAAAAAAAAAGGACGG
Source organism: Balaenoptera acutorostrata (assembly GCF_949987535.1). Lineage (NCBI taxonomy): Eukaryota > Metazoa > Chordata > Mammalia > Artiodactyla > Balaenopteridae > Balaenoptera > Balaenoptera acutorostrata. Next base: position 52,411,892 of record NC_080081.1, read on the forward strand.
ACCAAACCCTAGGACAAATGGTGAAAGCAAAGCTATACAGACAAAATCTCACACAGAAGCATACATATATACACTCACAAAAAAAGGAAAAGGAGAAAAATTAATATACCCTGCTCCCAAAGTCCACCTCCTGAATTTGGGATGATTCGTTGTCTATTCAGGTATTCAACAGATGCAGGTACATCAAGTTGTTTGTGGAGCTTTAATCCGCCACTTCTGAGGCTGCTGGGAGAAGTTTCCCTTTCTCTTCTTTGTTCGTACAGCTCCCAGGGTTCAGCTTTGGATTTGGACCCTCCTCTGCGTGTAGGTCGCCTGAGGGAGTCTGTTCTTCGCTCAGACAGGATGGGGTTAAAGGAGCAGCTGCTTCGGGGGCTCTGGCTCACTCCGGCATGGGGTGTGGAGGGGTATGGATGCGGGGCGAGCCTGCAGCAGCAGAGACCGGCGTGACGTTGCAGCAGCCTGAGGCGCACTGTGAGTTCTCCTGGGGAAGTTTTCCCTGGATCATGGGAGCCTTGCAGTGGCGGGCTGCACAGGCTCCCAGGAGAGGAGGTGTAGATAGTGACCTGTGCTCACACACGGGATTCTTGCTGGTGGCAGCAGCAGCCTTAGCGTCTCATGCCCTTCTCTGGAGTCCACGCTGATAACCGCGGCTTGCGCCTGTGTCTGGAGCTCGTTTAGGTGACTCTCTGAATCCCCTCTCCTTGTGCACCTCAAAACAAAGAGGCAAGAAAAAGTCTCTTGCCTCTTCGGCAGCTGCAGACTTTTTCCCGGACTCCCTCCCGGCTAGCTGTGGTGCACTAGCCCCCTTCAGGTTGTGTTCACACTGCCAACCCCAGTCCTCTCCCTGGAATTAGACCGAAGCCCGAGCCTCAGCTCCCAGCCCCGCCCGCCCCAGCGGGTGAGCAGACAAGCCTCTCGGGCTGGTGAATGCTGGTTGGCACCGTCCTCTGTGCAGGAATCTCTTCACTTTGCCCTCCGCACCCCTGTGGCTGAGCTCTCCTCTGTGACTCCGAAGCTTCCCCCTCTGCCACCCGCGGTCTCCGCCCGCAAAAGGGCTTCCTAGTGCGTGGAAACCTTTCCTCCTTCACAGCTCCCTCCCACTGGTGCAGGTCCCGTCCCTATTCTTTTGTCTCTGTTATTTCTTTTTTCTTTTGCCCTACCCAAGTACGTGGGGGAATTTCTTGCCTTTTGGGAAGTCTGACGTCTTCTGCCAGCGTTCAGTGGGTGTTTTGTAAGAGCAGTTCCAGATATATTTCTAATGTATCTGTGGGAAGGAAGGTGATCTCCGCGTCTTACTCTTCCGCCATCTTGCCCAGACCCCTAATGCCCCAACTCTTATGGCTGCTACTGTTACCGACAGAATGGTGATTTCCTTGGTTCTTGTCCTCTTAAGGGAAAGAATTCAGATGAGAGACATAGAGCAGTTTCAAGCAGCAGGAGTTTTATCAAGCAGAGCAAGAGTGCACTCTCAGGAAAGGATGAGAGTGGGCTGTCTGGAAACCAGAGGCAGTCCTGCAGGGAGGGTAGGGTTGGGTTTTTTAGAGTGGTTGCAGTCCCTCCCCACATCCTAGGTTATTTGAATGACAAGTTGATTGACAGTTTTAGGTTGTATAACCTTTCCCTTATTGTGCAGGCATTTACCTGTAATCACCCATGGTGGGGTGGGGGGGGCAAAAACTTCAATGCTAATTTATTATAATAATGACCTAATGAACCCCAGGTTACTTTGAGTCACCTTTTAGGTCTTGGTGTGCCTGCACCAAGCTGTGCTGGTGGTTTTATGTTGCTTGGTCCTGATATAAGGTTGGACACTTATTGGCGGTCCTTGACTAGAAGAAGGAGGATCTCTGGATGTGCTCTGATTAACAGTGTCCAAGCGGGGGAAGGAAAGACGACCCCCTCCAGGATGCAGTGGACCTACTCATGTCTGACTAACTACCTAAAACTATCTGAAGGATAAGCCTCCCAAATCACCTAGCACTGACAGCTAACAGAGTTTGCATTCAGGAGACTTACAGCACCACTCTAGCAAAAAAAGAAGCAAGTTTAAATGGGCATGAGAGCACACTTCAAGGCTATACGCCTGGGCTCAGTGCAAGGCGAACAGGCAAAAACACCAGTCTCCCAGTTTCTCCCTGGAAGAGATTTGACTACATACTTTCTTAGCTGTTACATTAGCTTCTGGCCTCTAATCAGCCTGCATATGGGAGCTGACTAGGATCCTCCCAGTAGCCTTATAGAGCTGGTGGGCTGGATCCCTGCTGTCTCCCCCCAGGTGGCACCAAAAGCAAAACCATGTCTCTAGCTTCTCCCTGGAAAAAGTGTGTCCACACATCTGGCACCCCAACTGTTTTGGTTACCACTTGTAGGACTGGCTCCTAAGTCATCTAACTCTGGGAACTGCCAGAGTTTAGCCAGCTTTCATTAATCCCACCATCGCCCCCCCACCCCCCTACCCCCCCCCCCCCACAATCCCGACTACAAAAAAACAAAGATGTGGTTCTATTTGAATGAAAAATACTCTTAACAACTATTCCTTCTGGCTCAGCATGGAGTGGGTGAGCAAAAACACTTAACTTTTGGTTTCTCCTTCATTGTGGGTGGACTGCATATGCAATGTCCTGACTTTCCCAGATGCTGCCTCAAGTTTTGGCTTCCAATTAGCGTGTGTCAGATTGCTGAAGGTCAAATAACAGTCCTCCGGTACCCTGAACAGGCACATGGACATTTCCATGCATTTGGATAGGATAAAATTCTACAAGAGCAACTTATGTATTTTTTTTCTATTTTAGTCACTAAGAAATATACTTTTTTCCTTGAGCTTGTGTTAATAACGGGGATAAATTCTGCTTTAATCTCACTGTTGTTAACTATATTTCTGTCTCTCACTCAAGAAAGCATATGTGAAGTCAAATGAGTAAGACTGACTTTATGATGAGGAAATCCTTTCCTTTGATTTGTTTTTACACGTAAATGTTCCCAAGCTTCTATTTTAACTTGTTTTAGTAAGGTATTTGATATAGCGTAAGTCATAATTGGTTGAGATATGTTAATGGGCCATGGCTTCACTGTCAAGTTACCTTAATAGGCATTGTTGTGCAATCAAGCTGATACAGTATACCATAGAATTTTTGAGCATTAATGTACCAGGAATTTTTTTCCCCCATCTCTCATTTAGCACAAGGATGGAGAATTAAAATCCAGAAAAATGTCTCCCCAAGTTTAAGCAGTGAATTAGTATCCAAGCTGAAAGTATTATAATTATTATCAATATCAATATTCTGATATCATAATACTTCTATTAATAAATATTAATATTTGTTGTGTTTTGATATATGTATTCAAGGCATTGTAAAGCTTTTTATACATAATCAAGTAATTTAATCATCACAATAACATGAGAAGTTATGTAATTTCACCAAGGAAACCAGCTAGAAACTGAAAGAAACAGGATTTCAAGTCAGACAGATTTATTCAATAACTTCCAGTTTTAATCACTAAATTCTATTAAAAAATCTGTAATTATTACGAGTTACATAATATAGACCTTTTTTTAATATACAGTCCTTTAAGGTAGACCATAAAGAAAATTTAACAGTTTGTTGTGTTCTTAAAATAATTGTCTTGCACTCTGTAGTTTGATCCTTATAACAATCCTATAAAACAGATTCCATAATTAGTCTCATCTTTACAGATAAGTAAACCAAAAGATAGAGATGGTAAATACTTTCCCAGAGTGTTAGGAACTTGCCCAAGATCAAAAAGCTAGTAAAAGACAAACTTGGCCTTGGACTCTAAAACACATTTTATTTTTTACAACCTTAGGAACCCTTTTTTATTCCACTGGGGGTGTGGGGGGGGCAGGTTGGTGGGAAGGTATCTGTTTTTCCATCACATACAATCAACCTTCAGGCATATCACAGGCTTTGGACTTTATCTTTGTCAGTTACTGCACAAAGAAAGCATTCCTCATAGAAAATAATGAGTTTGAAAAAATGATTTCTAGTGCCTATCCAACTCTTAACATTCATTTATTCTATGATTTCTGACACTGTGTTATCTGGGTCAGGTGTTGTTGTTGTTTCAGGTGTATAGTGTAATAATTTGATATTTGTATGTATTGCAAAATAATCAACAATAAATCTAATTAACATTGTCACCATACATAAAAAAAAATTATTTTCATGTGATAAGCATTTTTAAAATCTACTCTCTTATCCAGTTTCAAATATGCAATGCAGTATTCTTAGCTATAGTCACCATGCTGTGTCTTATTTATTTTATAACTGGAAGTTTGGAAAACATGTTCCTATGGCTTGTTATTGTAATATATAACAAAGAGAGTTGCCATGGCAGAGTGACACGTTGTAACTCAATAACAGTGTAAGGCAGCAATACGGATATTGTTCTACGGAAACAAGATGAAGACTGTATGTGGTATGAACAATAAATATATTATTTCAAACTAATATTAATGAATTGATAAACAATGCATATTTTTACCTATATTTTAATGGTTGTACCCATTGAAATAAGGCAAAGCACTAAGGTAAGGGGAAAATGTTTGCTTTGTCAGAACCAGTGAACAAATGAAAATATTACTGGATAATACAGGACTAGCAGGTGGTTGCTTTGCCTTCCTTTAAAAATCTGCAAATTTCTTTCAAAGGCCTGATGTTGCTCCCAATCAAACACTTCCTCAAATATCACTCTCATAATATGATTTACTCTAAATAAATGTGAGTCTTTCAATATATCTCATATAGTATTATACAATGTATATTTTAAAAGTGGATCACAAGTAATTTACACTAGTTCTACCTATGTAAATTTCTCATTGTGCTTTAATCAATTTTATAGTTCACAATATATTATATTAACTGTCATCATATGAGAAGAATTATAATTTTTCCTATAGTAATATTCAGAGAATTTACTCCCAATCTCTATTCTACTTACAGTGTGTGTTATGTTGTGTTACGTAACTTTGTAAAAGTACATATGTGTTATATATAATACATATAAGATATATATGTATATGTATCTTTTGAAAAGAACTAAAAGTAAGAATTAAGAGGTTAACCTTGCTTTAAGAGAGCTGTACTCTTCGACATCTCTTTCTTCCTTTTTTTCCTTCAAATAGGAAAAAGTGTTCAAACTTCAAGGCAATGGAAGTTTCCACTTGTATGATGGTTTCTTTCTATTTAAAGAGACTTATTTTCACTGAGAGCTTTCTTGTAATTTTCACACTATCTCATCAACCAGTCAATAAAGAACTCTCTACAGAGCTATAGTTCCTTTTTTAAATGTTGCGTTTTTTGTTTTTTTTTTCTAAATTGAGCCATGACTCACACTTTTGTAATGTAGGCCTTGAATTATCAAACGCAAATCCAGATGTCTGATATTTTTTCATACAGGTTCTTCAGCATTGCATCTGTTTTATACTTTGGATCTGTAGTATACAATCCATGGGACAGTCGGATAAGTTATATCTGCAGTGATCTTTTAATATTTTTCATATAGAAAGAGAAAAAGCTTTCATTTCATGTTTGCTTAAATGAGATGTAAAAAAATGTAATAATTTTATAATACTTCTTGTAGCAGCTAGGCTAATTGTAGTTTGTAGAACTTCTGTGAAGTAACATACGCATTTTGCATGAATTACCTATCCCTTAGTGAACTGGAAAATTGGAGTAATCAACACACTACTGTCTTTAATTATTATGGTTTTGAATAAATGTACACTCTTTAAGCTTCCATCTCAGAAAAAAACTCTAAAAAGAACATCAACCAAAGAAAATAAAGAAAAGAAACAATAATGGTGAAAGAAAAAATCAATGAAATTGAAAAGTAAAATGCAATTAAGAAAAATGACAGGGCTTCCCTGGTGGCGCAGTGGTTGAGAATCTGCCTGCTAATGCAGGGGACACGGGTTCGAGCCCTGGTCTGGGAAGATCCCACATGCCACGGAGCAGCTGGGCCCGTGAGCCACAATTGCTGAGCCTGCGCGTCTGGAGCCTGTGCCCCGCGACGGGAGGGGCCGCGATGGAGAAAGGCCCGCGCACCGCGATGAAGAGCGGTCCCCGCACCGCGATGAAGAGTGGCCCCCGCTTGCCGCAACTGGAGAAAGCCCTCGCACGAACCGAAGACCCAATACAGACAAAAATAAATAAATTAATTAATTAAAAAAAGAAAATCCTTAAAAAAAAAAAAAAAAAAAAGAAAAATGACAATGTTAACATATTAATCAAATTGATAAACTCCTTTAAAATATGATCAAAAAAAGAAAGAACCCAAATGATCATCACCAGAGATTCTAGGCATGAAAATAATAAAATTATTTATAATGTTTTGCCAATAAACTTGTCCATATAGACAAATTACTCAAAAACCTTAAAACTCATTCACAAAGAATAGAAAGTCTAAATTGTTATATATCTTATAAAAATAAATCCATTATTTAAAAAAATTAAAAAGAAAATCTCAAGTTCTGATGATTTCCCATAGATTTTTCTACATTTTTAAGAAAGAACTAAGAATTACTTTTGTAAAATGTTTACAAATTTTAGCTAAGAAAAACTAATTTTATGTAGCCAACACAACCTTCATACCAAAAGCTGACAAGCCCTTTACAAAACTCAGGAAGAAAACATCTGATCAGTAGCTCTTATGAACATGGATGCATAAGCTTTTAACAAAATATTAACAATTCAAATTCAATAGTATATAACAAGAATAAAATATGATGATAAAGAAAAGCTTATATCATAAGTAAAAGAGAAATTTACTCTTTTAAAATATGTTATAATTTGCAACATTAACAGAAAAATGGAAACTCATTTGATCAACAAGACAGAAAAACTTCACAAATAAGCCAGCTCCTATTAGTGCTGGGAGAAAAAAACTTAGCCATAAAAGGGAAAGTACATGGAAAAACATATGTAACAATGAGGTATTGCTAACTTTCTCTCTGAGACCAAGGATGGTCACTATTAACACTTCTATTGAAAGAATATATGATGACAGAGATGCTAGAAATTGCAGTAAAGCAAGAAAATAAGAAGTGAAAGTCACAAAGGATTAAAAAAAGTATGAAACAATTTTGTCCTGATTTTTCTAAAAATAATTTTTAGCATTTGAGGTCTTACATAGACATTCATGGGCACACTTCTCCAAAGTCATTCTTTGTTTTGGGAGCAAATCATGGTAATTTCACCATGATATCCACAGGTATTAATAATGTTTAAACCTCATTATATTTGTTAAACATATCTACAAGTAGGAAATCTTTACTGAAATATTTTGAATGATTTTTTTGAAAGTAAGTGTATTTGAAATAAACTGTAAAAATTATCAGATGCTTTCAATGACAAGACTTTAACTTCAAATGTGTACTTCTTTTACAAGATATAAAAATGCTTGAACATTCTCAGGATATATTTATAAACTTTTTCTTTTAACTTGACAATACTACAGGCAGACTTAAAAATTCTTCAAGAGGAGATATTTATTTGTCTTGTTTAGGTTTTTTTTGCAGAGAATGTTCAGAGTGAAACAAATCCATGGATTATATACTAGCTTTTTCAAATATTTTATTAAAAATATTCTGGTACATTTTTACAATGGAAAGATAATAAGTCACTTCTTAAACATTGCTGTCTTCAAGCAAAAATATTTAGAATGATTGATAATGCTTTAGTGTTAAACGTGATTAAGAAGATTCCTTTAAAAAACTAAAAACAGAGTAACCATATGATCCAGCAATCTTACTCCTAGGCATATATCTGGAGAAAACCATGGTTCCAAAGGATACATGCACCCCAATATTCATTGCAACATTATTTACAATAGCCAAGACATGGGAGCAACCTAAATGTCCATGGACAGATGAATGGATAAAGAAGATGTGGTATATATACAAACAATAGAATATTAGCCATAAAAAAGAATGAAATAATGTCATTTGCCACAACATAGATGGACTTAGAGATTATACCATACTAAGTGAAGTAAGTCAGACAGAGAAAGACAAATATCATATGATATCACTTATATATGGAATCTAAAAAACTGATATAAATGAACTTATTTACAAAACATAAATAGACTTATAGACACAGAAAACAAACATATAGTTACCAAAGGCGAAGGGGGGGAAGGATAAATTGGGAGTTTGGTATTAACATATACACACTACTATATACAAAATAGATAAACAACAAGGACCTACTCTATAGCACTGGGAACTATATTCAGTACCTTGCAATAATGTATAATGGAAAATAATCTGAAAAAGAATGCATATGCAAATATATATATGTATAACTGAATCACTTTACTGTCCACTTGAAACTAACACAACTTTGTAAATCAACTATACTTCAAGAAAAAAGAAAAGAAGTTTCCTAAATTTGCAACCTATGAAAAACATAGTAATATTTCTAATTTTGTGAAATTGGTTGTACTAAACCTTTGGATTTTTTAAGCATGTCTGGGTATACTCAAGTTATTCCTGAGTAAATATATGTGAGGAAAAACAATTGCCAAATTTGGGTTGAATAATTACTAAGATCTCTTTTAATTTTAAGGTTTCTTCATTCTGAGAATGAATAAAGTGTTCTCTGATTCATTCAGCTTTCTTTACAGCTCCCACTCAATCAATTGAATCCCTGAAACGTTGGTCTGACACAACTGAAAAATAATATATCAGTCATGTCCTGGACCAGTGATTTCTGCTGTCCAAATGATCAGATAGGTTTGACAATAAACCAATGTGTTTTTTTTTTTTACCTGTCTATTTGCTATTGCTAAATATGCAACAGAAATACCTAAATATGCAACAAATTGGAAAATTTAATCTTGACATTTGGATATAGCCTACTACACACGGGATATGACTTCAAATGATGTGAACTAGCATCATAAAACACATTGTTTAAAATAAAGATTAGCATTTATCAAGAATGGAAGCTGACCTTTGGAGAAAATTAAAGTTTATGTGCTTGGATCTCACCAGTCTCTCATTAACGTGTATTATTTTACCATGTACCTGTAAAGAAAAAAAACCTGACTATTTTACCTATTTATATTTTGATAATAAAATGAGCAGTACCTGAATTTGAATAGACACTTCTTGTGTACATGGAGTTTAATCATTATTAATTTATATTAAAAACAAGTAAGGAGTAAACACAGTCGTGCTCAAACAAGAATAAGTCGGTCCTCTAGCAGGTATCAGGCAATGTCTGGAGACATTTTTAGTTTTCAACAAAATGTGGGGAAATGTTTTACTGGAAATTAGTGGGTAGAGGTCAGAGATGCTGCTAAGCATCCTACAAAGCACAGGAACATCGTGCACAATAAAGAATAATCCTGCCCCAAATTTCAGTGGCTCTGAGGTTGTGAATCCCTGACTTAACATATAAAAGAAAATCATACTGTTTGCTAGCATGTTTGGTTTATCTTTTTTAAAAGAATCTTTGGTTAATATTGAAAGAATTTAAAGTAAGCATGGAACAGAGGAATTGAACACAGCTAAAGTATAGACAATGTAAAATTTTGGGAGCACTATACTTGTAGTACACATGAACAGATAACAGAGGACATAGTTAGTAGAAATGAGTTTTTCACAGCGGGGAGAGGATGGCAGGATGTACTTTATCTAAGAAGGCATATATTTCCACAAATATAAACAGGTTAGGAAATTGTTAAAGAGCATTTGCCATTAGCCTAAGATTCAGCTGATCGGCTTCTTTTTCTTCCACTACTTGTAATGGTAATGCTGTAATAATGTATCAACTTGCCAGTAGGCAAATCCACAATTGTCCCTGGAGCATTCTAGTTCTCAAATGGTCTCTTTAAGTTTTGGGAGTTTGGGGAGGGTCTGGTTTACATTTTTAGTTGTCAGCCTTTCTTTAAACGCATACATACTGGAATCATTTTAAAAAAACAAATCTTATTTCCTAACTTAACACTCATACAGATTTTCTGATGTAATGTTAAGGGAAAAAGAGTTACTTTTCTGTATCCATGTTCTTTCTTTCCCATACAAATCAGAAATCAGTTGTTTTAAAAACTGAGTATCATTTGGACAGCATACAATCCACACATTCTCCATATAATGTCTTTACCAGGAAACTAATTCAGAACAAATATAATATGACAAAAATTTCCCATGGTCCTTCAATAATACTTTTAGATGCCATCAAACATCAAGTAAAGTGAAGAAAACTGTAAATGTTTAAATAAACTTTAAATTTCCAAAGGAAGTTAGAATAGTTTTTTTTTTTTTTTGTTAAGAAGCTACTGTATTAGTCAGCTAGGTCTGCCAAAATCAAATACCACAAGCTGGATAGCTTAAAAAATAGTTCTGGATGCTGGAAAATCAAGATCAATGTGCCAGCAGTGTTGGTGTCTGATGCAATGTCTCTTCCTGGTTTGCAGATGGCCACCTTATTGGTATGTCCTCATATCGCCTTTTTTTCTGTACACATATAAGTGGAGAGAACCCTTTGGTGTCTCTTTCTCTTCTTATTAAGGACACCATTGCTAACAGATTATGACCCCACCCTTATGACTTCATTTAACCTTGATTATCTCCTTATAGGCCCTATCTCTAAATATAGTCAAATTGGGAATTAGAGCTTCAACGTACGCATTTTGGAGGGTCATAATTCAGTCCACAAGAGCTATATAAAATTTTGCTGTTTCCTAAGATTGTGATAATTCATAAAATAATATAAATAAAACTCCTACTTATTGATTTAAAATGTCATAATCCTATTTGTTAGATACTATGCTACTCTGTCAGGATAGAGTAAACAGCAGAACAGAAACATTCACTGACATCTTGCAGCTAATAGCCTAGTAGGAAAGATTTTTGACCAAATCTAGTGATACCATTAAATTCATGTTTTTTCTTATAGGTTTGGAGATTTCAGGGTGAGAGAAAAGGATGTTCTTACATATTGGTTTATATTTGTATTTTTTAATAAAAGGTAAGGTTATGAGGATGACAACGGGCAGAGTTAGTATTAATAAGGGCTTGGAGGACAGTAGAGAGAATTGGAAAATTAGTTTCCTTGAGAGGGCAAGGGTAAAAAAAGAAACATAATAACATTGTGAATCATCACTGAAAAAACAGTTAAGTTGATGACCATAAATTTAAAATGATCATAAACTTAAACTCTGACGCTATTCTATCGTATGAAATGACAAAGTAAGTGGACAAAAATAAAAACAATAACTGCAATGATGATGATAGTGGAAACTATGAAATACTTTGTAGGCACTTGATAAAACCTTTTATTGAATTATTTCTTTTTATAGTAGTTCTATGAAGTATCTACTGTTATTATTCTCATTTGGTGGCTGAGCAAACTGAGGCTTACAAAGGTCTTCAGAACTGTTCATAGTTCTCCAAATATTAATTAGTCTAAGGTAGGAATACATGTAGTCTAACTTCTTCAAAATCAAGATTCTTACACCCTTCACTGTTTTTTATAGGGTCAGAATTTTGGCAGGTGCATGTGATATGACATCAGAGATACAATAAAATGAAATCATCCACAGGAACAATTGACAAGATAAATCATGCAATGTTTGCTAAATGGGGTTGGGAATAAACACTATAGAAAGATTAGATGGGAGAAGTCAATGTTTTTAAGTGTAATAAGGAAGAAGCAAAACTGATTTGGAGTACTTGAGTAAGCCAATGGGAATGCAGAAAAAGAGTTGTACCTGCATAGTGTGGTGTTTAAATTATAGATTGGTGACTCTATTTTTGAAGAAAAATATAAATTATCATTACTGTAATCAGTTAGTGAGGATGATGAGGAGAAAGTCACTGGAAAATATGATGTAAAAAATCCTAGCTGCCAAACCCACATACTAAGGTATTCAAGGATTATCAATGAACATCACATGCAACAGCAATATTGTCAGGATCTAATGTGTCATCCATACCCAAGTCATCAATGATTTATAGGATGGGAAGTTGATAATCCAGTACTGATGATAAGGTGCTAAAAAATACATTTTTCTTTATATTCTGGGTAGAGGAGAAGTGATATGTAAGCAGTAGTGAGTGTAAAAGACACCATCTTTACTCTTGCTCTGAATTATGAAGAATGTGAATAAATTAATATTTTCACTTGGTGATTATGGAAGAAGCAGTGTCATTTGGAAATGGTAAGCCTTTTGTTTTGGTTTTTTTTTGGCCATACCTTGCAGCTTGAGGGATCTCAGTTCCCCAACCAGGGATGAACCCAGACCATAGCAGTGAAAGCACTGAATCCTAACCACTAGACAACTAGGGAACTCCCTGGTCAGACTTTATTTAAAGCAACAAGGTAAAGGAAGTGTTCAGAGAATGGGGTTGTGGATATTGTGCTGACTGATCATAGAATGGGCATTTCAAGAGATTAGTTGAAGGTTAGAGAAGGAAAGTAGTCATGAAATGTAGAGTAAAAGGAGAAAAGTTGAAATGAGCAAGTATGTCACAATCGAGTACATGATGGATTAAAAAAGCAACTTGCATCCTAACTGGAAAACAACAAATAGCAGCAAATAATAATGTTAGGCATGATGAAATTAACCTTAAAAGTCTTTTAGAAGGTGCCGCATGAGCATTTTGCATACTGTAGCTGTGACTTTGAAATGAAATCTAGTAAACATGATACAGACTTTTGGGGTTGGCATTAATTTTCTTCATGTTCTGCTAGTTTTGGCATGTGTGATAAGGATAGCATTGTCAGAAAGCAGTAAGAAAGCAAGGATGAGTCGTATCATCCTTCATACTGAGTTTGGGGGCTGATGCCGGTTTTGGTAGAGCCTAAAAAGATGCATGTGTGGTTCATTCCTTCAGGAATGACAAGATTTTAACTCACTGTCCTCTGCGGTGGTAGGAAGTACTCTACTTGATAACTTCATAGTCATTGCAGGACAGTCTCAGGTCTTGATTTCTTTCTCCTCTGCATTGCAATGATACTGCCTTGGTATATATGAATTATATATTTTGTGGAATTGATCAGATTTATTTATAAAATGCTACACTGAGTAATGTCCTAACGGTTTTCTTCCCAAATAGAAATCTCCCAGGATTTTTATTCCTGGTGCTTTGTTCAAAGTAATGTTTCTCTAGAGAGATTCCTATTTTGACTTTCATTCCCTCATTCATCAGAAAGAGCCCTGTACTATTTGCTTTCTATAATTATGTTTCCAGATCCAATCTGTAAGGAAATACATACAGACAAATCACAAGAATGGCTGAAATTGTACCACTGCTTATGTTTTTATAAATTAATTACCACATGAAGGTATAAATTTAATTTTCAAATGTTTTCATATATTTCATTCCATTTGTTCTTCATATTAACCATTAATGATTTATGCATTCATTCATCCATTCCACAAGTATTTATTGAATGTTATATGTTTGCAACTCTACTCATTGCTGTGGATTGGAAGATAAATAATAGATGACCACTACCCTCAAAGAGGCAGCTCTGTAAATGCATAACATAATCAGTGTAATAAGAGAATTATGTACAAAGTGTACAGTGTTAACACACAAAAAAGAATGATAGTCTGTATAGATAGTAGTATATCTCGGCAATATTTTGGAGAAAGAATTGATATTAAAGTGAGGTTATGAAATAGGAATAAGCTTTTACCATATATGCCAAAAAGAGGTAAAAGCCAAAATGGACCAACACATTCTAAGGCATGGGGGACCCACAAAGTTGCAAGGAATTGCAGACTGCATTGCCCTACTGGGGGATGAGTGGTACTATTTCCCAAGAACATATGTACCATGCTAATAAGCTGAAGTTTATTCTTGAAGCAGTTGACAGTTTCTTATATCTAGCAATCAGTTCTGGGGTGCTGAGCCATAAGGGTGGGAAAATAATCAGACTTTTGAGTAGTTTGAGTAGTTTGAGTAGTTTGTTTTGCTTCCAATTGTCTGTAATCTTTGGAGAAAAGATTGGTTTTCTGAATGAATTAAAAAGATACTACATGAAGATTATTTTGAATGTCCATTATAGTCTATATACTTTTTATAAATTCTTTGCTTGATTTTTTTTAAAGTTGCATCCTTTGATTCCTATAGGTAGGCAGGGAAGTAGATAGATAGATATAGATAGATGAAAGATAGATAGATAGATAGATAGATAGATTGATCATTAGATAGATAGATAGGGAGATGCATAGATAGATAGATTGATAGACTCCTTCTGTACGTCATTACCCAAGACAGCCTAATCATTCACTCAGCTTGATTAAAGTTTAGACAGTTTTCTTCCTGACTTAGGCCACTCTCTACTCTTCTTAGAGCATCAGCCTTAGAGACCTTGCAATTGTAAATTCCTTCTCTGCTACTTTGAGATAAAAGTTTTCTACAACCCAGGATAGTCTTTCATGAAAACCTGTGAACCACTCCTTTGAAATATAATCATCAAGAAAGATAAGGTGTCTATCTCCCTTTCTCTGTAGAAGGATAGGAGTCTTACTTCAATAAGTGACAACTGGTAAACACAGATCACCTTAACAAATGGACCGGCCTCCCACCTAAAGTCCTTCATAATTTCTATTAGTTCACCCCAGTGTTTTTATTTTATTTATTTATTTTACTTTTTAAATATCTTTATTGGAGTATAATTGCTTTACAATGTTGTGTTGGTTTCTGTTGTACAACATTTATCCATTCATCTGTCGATGGACGTTTAGGTTATTTCCATGTCCTGGCAATCGTAAATAGTGCTGCAATGAACATTGTGTTACATGTATCTTTTAGAATTATGCTTTTCTCAGGGTATATGCCCAGTAGTGTGATTGCTGGGTCATATGGAAATTCTATTTTTAATTTTTTAAGAAACCTTCATACTGTTCTCTATAGTGGGCTGTATCAATTTACATTCCCATCAACAGTGCAGGAGGGTTCCCTTTTCTCCCCAGTGCTTTTAAACTTTCCTGCCTTTCAAGGGAGTTCAGTGTCTTTTCCCTTTTGCAATGGTCTTGAATAAAGTTTTCCATGTTACTTAACTCCATCCAATGCAATTTCTCTTTGACATTATGAGGCTAAACCTAGAAGACCATGAATTAAAAACCTATGCAGATTTCATTCAGTCCAACTGAAATTCCTTTTATATACAACGGATATAGATTGAAGAGAATGGAACAATTTTTTTATGATTTTTCTGCCTCCGTAAAGATTTTATTGATAAAATTGTAGTGGCTGCCTCCAGAGTACTCTGCAGATTATATTTATAATAGTTAAGCATTACCTATTATATCTAAAGCTCCTTGGAAACAGGGAACATGACTTAAATTTCTTCCTATCTATCATCACACCTTGAAAAGAATGCTGGAATAAGCAGACATTTAATAAATGTTTTGCATGGTAGGGAAATTCTGATAACAGTCAACTCGTGGATGAAGAAAATCATTGGAGTAGAAAACAGGTGCAGGTCCACACTAAATACAATTATGGAGATTATTTCATCTGATTATAATCATGATGGCTAAAATTTAGTTATATCTATATAATTTCAGAAAATGGAGTTGATCACCCTATGGTAGATTTTGACTTACTGAAATCACACACATGCACACACACATACACACAAAGAAATATTCCTATGATCATAATGACTTGGCTTAATATACAGATGTGTCTTTCTAAAAGATGTGTATCTATATTTATAGCTATGTAAATGTAGCTCAATATACATGAAAAGTTGAAATTGCAAACTAGTTTAAGTGATTACTTCTACAGAATTTAAAAGATATTCTTATCTTCACACATCACCAAATGATTTACCACTGAGTACATATAAATAGAGGCATACACGATTACACTTAATTGTTTTATGTAACATTAACTATTTGTCCAGTGGATAAAGGATGAATGGTCGTTAGCAATCAAAGATCAAAATAGACAAAGATAAAACTAATCATGTATACAAAATGTTTCACTCATAGGGGTTTTATTTACAGAAATTTTACTTATAAGAATTTCATATGCAGATACATATTTTTAACAACACAAAATATGTATGGTGTATTCCACTGGAAGATTTTTTTAAGAACTTTCATTGGAAATATTTAAAAATCAAAAATAAAAAAATAAAATGATTTGTGCAATTTGTCTTGCATCTATTTAGTGCTCTGGAGCAGTCACCTGTTTCATGGCACCCTAACATCTAAAAAGTTTGGTGTCTTGCCCAAAGACAAAGGGGTTTAATTCCATAATAATATAAAAGTTTTCTTTATTAATCATAATTGTAACAGGAAAAACAAAATAAATTATTTCCATTCTTTCTTAAGATTATACGCACTATCTACCTATTATAAGAAGTCAAATATACTTGCATATTCTCGGCTGATATTTATACAAGGCAGATATAAATTTAATCAAATATTTTAAAATAATGAAATTCACTTTAAAACACTATTTCATGAATATTTTAAAGACTCCAGTATTATAATCACTTAAAAATTACCTTCTTGGTTTAAATTGTTTTGTTAAACTGCCCCTATTTATTCATGTATTTTAATAAAATAAGGATTGTTTTAAATCAATTTTAATATTTTTAAAAAAACAATTTTTTTTTTTTTGCATTTGGTATGCATCCTAATGAACTATCAAAGGAATTAGATAAAGACTGTATTTAATGTTACAGAAAGCAAAGTTTAAATGAAGAAGGAAACGTTAAACCACAGAATACCAGCTCTGTTCAGACACTCACTTCTGCTTTAATCCTGGATCTAGGTCAGTTCTCCCTCCACCTTCCCTTTTACATGGTAGACACAACATTTGGAGCTTAAAACAAATAAGACAAACATAGAAACTCAGCCCAGATCAGTTGAGATGAATTTCTTTCTTAAGGGAGTTAATTTCTATAATATGTTTCACAGTCAGTCTCAGCCTTGAATACCTTATCTCAGAAGACAGATAATCAGGTTGTAGGAAAGCCTCAAACATATTTTTTTTTGCTATTATTTAACCATAAACAACCATTAAGAGACAAACTCAGTGGAACAGGTGATAGAACCTACACACTTTTAAGATCCAGGGTCTTTCAGGCTTGTCCTCAATCTCAATGCTCTGGACTGCCCTGCTCTGTGTGATATTGCATCCTGGCTCTAAAGATCTGCATCCAGCAACCATATCCAGGCAATGGGACCCAGTTGGCTAGCATTACTGACATGTCTAAGTAGATATGACCTTCTTGACAAAAGAAAAGCAAAACACACATTTTTTCATTCCTTATTAGGAAACAGTAGCCAACAGAAATGTGAGAACACTCAACTTTTTAATAAAGTTGGAGTTTAGCATCTTCCAATTTGGAACCTAAACAGGGTAAACATGAGGAAATAGTAAGGACTTTCTATGGGAAAGGAAGTATCAATTGACTTATATATTAGAAGGAAGTGTGTATACACTTTAAAAAAAAAGAAATATGTATTGACTTACAGCCAAGGCACACAGGAGGCTTCAGAAAGCAATACTTGGGAGAATTTAAGTATGTGGTCTTGGGATCACCTCTTCCCATTATCTACCCAAAAAGAATGGACAACAACACCAGGTATCACCCTATTCTCCCCAGATGAAGAAAAGGCTTAAAACTGAATGATCGGGCTTCCCTGGTGGCGCAGTGGTTGAGAGTCTGCCTGCCAGTGCAGGGGACACGGGTTCGAGCCCTGGTCTGGGAAGATCCCACATGCTGCGGAGCAACTAGGTCCGTGAGCCACAATTGCTGAGCCTGCGCGTCTGGAGCCTGTGCTCCGCAACAAGAGAGGCCGCAATAGTGAGTGGCCCGCGCACCGCGATGAAGAGTGGCCCCCTCTTGCCGCAACTGGAGAAAGCCCTCGTACAGAAACGAAAACCCAACACAGCCATAAATAAATAAATAAAAATTAAAAAAACAAAACAAAACAAAACAAAAAACTGAATGATCTTAGAAATTTTATTGTGGAACATGGTATCTTGACAATCAGAGGTCAGGGGTGTTGTGAGGCTAACTGAGCAACGTCCCAGAGGCCTTTTTGTCACTGACTACACTGCAGTTTGTGAAACACGTGGGAGTTACTGCAAGTAGCCTTATAATAATTAACAATCCAGGCCATATAGTCATAAATTCCACTCACAAATTAAAACTGGTTCTGATAAAGGGATAGAGTCAAGATATATTTATAATAAATGTAAAAACTTTAAAAATATGCCCTATAAAAATATACCACTAGCCTGGTATTTTCACAGTAGCTCCTCTGGTTAAGGATTGTTATTCCTATTGTACAGGCATGAAAATGGGCTCAGAATGTTTAAAGGTACATTTCAGGACTCATAACCTGTCCATAGTAGGCCATGAAAGCAAATAGGGACCTACTGGCCTCCAATGGTTGTGCAGCACATTCACTAATTCTCTGAAACATAAGTCATTTTTATATAAAGACACCAGACATCTGTCAAATAAGGACTTCAACATACGGAGTGTGTATGGAATCTGGAATGAGCTTATCTTTAGCACAAGGAGGTATTGTGATTTAATTTCTGATTCCTGTATTCTTAAAGCAAGAAGACAAGAAAGACTTGAGGACATGGGGAGGGGGAAGGGCAAGCTGGGATGAAATGAGAGAGTGGCATGGATTTATATATACTACCAAATGTAAAATAGATAGCTAGTGGGAAGCAGCCACATAGCACAGGGAGATCAGCTCAGTGCTTTGTGACCACCTAGAGGGGAGGGATAGGGAGTGTGGGAGGGAGACGCGAGAGGAAGGAGATATGGGGATGTATGTATATGTATAGCTGATTCACTTTGTTATATAGCAGAAACTAACACACCACTGTAAAATAATTATACTCCAATAAAGATGTTAGAAAAAAAAAAGACAAGAAAGATGAAAGCACAAAACATTTCTATTGCTCCAATTCCAAATCATTTTGCCTTTATTCTGATGTTTTATCACAAACACTGGATTTTATTTAGGAAATTTGAAAAAGTGAAATACACTTGCTTTCAAAAGTGCATTTAGATCTGGTCATAATCATTGTGTTGTGGTCATTTTCACTTAAGGTAAGGCACATTTGTAGCAATCTACTCACATTTGGAAAAAATATTTATTATGTCTAATTGTCAATAACTATGTAAAGATTAAAAAACAAGCTTTGGAGAGACAAACTGAAATAGTCTTCATTATTATTAATTGATAAATTTGAGGTTACACTCAGATTTATTAACTTAAAAGCAATTTGCTCTACACTGAAGGACAGCTAGATGTCTAAACATTGTCTTAGAATGGAGATGAAGATAACCATGATAAAGCTCTAAAGAGGTTTTTAGATAGAAACATTAAAAAGGTAATAAAGTTAATTCTTAATTACCAGTAGTTTTTAAAATAAACTAAATTATGTAATCTTCAAATTTATGAAAACAGAGTGGTGTCTTAAGAAAAATATATAATTTCAGAAAATTCTTTGGTAAATATGAAATACAGTATCTAATTTAATTTAATAACTATACTGAGAGAAGTGAGCAAGGTGGTGGAGTAGGAAGACTCTGAGCTTACCTCCTTCCACAGGCATACCAAAATTGTAACTATTTACAGAGCAACTATCATGAGAACAACCTGAAGACCAGCAGAAAAAATGTCCACAACTAAAGATATAAAGAAGGAACCACAATAAGATGGGTAGGAGGGGTAGAGACTGAGTACAGTCAAGATCCAACCCACAACTTCAGGTAGGCAACCCACAAATGAAAGGATGGCCACAATTGCAGAGGTTCTCCCCAAGGAGCAAGAGCTCTGAGCCCTAAAACATGGTCCCCAACCTCAGGGTCCTGCATCAGGAAAATGAGGCCCTAGAATGTCTGTCTTTGAAGGTCAGTAGGGCTTGCATACCGGGGAGTTGGACCGCTGTAAGAAACTGAGACTCCCCTCTTAAAAGGCACATGCAAAATCTCACTTGATCCAGACCCAGCTCAGAGGCAGTAATTTGAAAGGAGCCAGTGACAGACTCACTTGCTGATTTTGGAGAAGCCTCCCAGAGAGGCAAGAGGCTACTGGGACTCCCCCTGGGGACATAGACACTAGTGGTAACCATTTAGGGGAGCTTGTTCTACAAGGAGGACAATAATGCTGGCAAGAATCATTTTGGAGTCCTCCTTATAGACTTAGTGCTGGGACACAACCTCTCACACTAGTCTGTTAGCATCAGTCCCAGGACTCCAGAACAAAGCAATCAGCCATTCTAGGATCCAGCCTAACCCACCAGCAGGTCAGCACCAACCTTTGAATTTTCATGTCTCCAGCCCCGCTTGCTAGTGGGTTGGCTCCAGCACTGAGACCTCCCAGACACTCGTAGACAGCCAGCTTGGGACACAGCACTGCCCACCAGTGGGATGGTCCTTGCTTTGGGACTACCCAGGTCATGCAACCAGCCATGCCAGAACCTGTCCTTGCTCACCAGTAGCCAGTAGTCTCTGCATAAGGCAGGCCCTGGGAGCCAATCTGGTTGGAGACCAGCCCTGCCTACAAGCACATCTACAGTAGTAGGCTCAATCACAATAGAAGTTCCAATGTAGCCCTCACAGGAGGTGTCCCTAGATCAGATAGCTGTGATGACCAGAGGAGGGTGGGCCCCATATGACATCTCCAACATAGGGTCACTTCCCCAAGATCAGAAACATAACCAATATATGAAATACATGCAAATAAACACAGAGAATAAGACAAAACCAGGTGACAAAGGAGTATGTTCCAAACTAAATAACAAGATAAAACCCCAGAAGAACTAAGCAAAGTGGAGATAGGCAATTTACCCAACAAAGGATTTTAGTTAATGATCACAAAGATGTTCAATGAACTTGGGAGAAGAATGGATGAATACAATAAGAAGTTTAACAAAGAGAAAATATAAAGAATAACCAAACAGAGATGAAGAATACAATAATTGAAATAAAACATACACTAGAAGAAATCAAAGGATTATATGATACAGAAGAATAGATCAGTAAACTGGAAGACAGAGTAGTGGAAATCACCCTTGCTGAAAAGAAAAAAGAAAAAAATTGATTTAAAAAAATGAGGACAGTTTGAGACCACCGAGACAACATTAAGCACATTAACATTTCACATTATAGGGGTCCCAGGAGAAGAAGAAAGAAAAGGGCAGAAGCCATATTCAAAAAGACAGTAGGTGAAAAGTTTCCTTACCTGGGAAAGGAAAGAGATACCTAAGTCCAGAATTCACAAAGAATCACAAACTAGATCAAATCAAATAGGACCACACCAAGACACTTTTAATTAAAATGGCAAAATTAAAGATAAAGAGAGAATGTTAAAAGCAGTTAGATAAAAGCAACTAGCTATGCACAAGGGAACACCTATAAGGATATCAGCAGAAACTCTGCAGTCCAGAGGGAGTAGCAATGATACATTTAAAATGATGAAAGAACAGAACATAAAAATTCAGGCACCATCCTAAACTGTACCACTGCCTACAGAAGATGCCAAAACAGCATGAAAAATTTGTCCTACCTGCTATACCTTGGTCAAGGCTAAAAACACTGCCCAGGGACAGATTCCCAGCCTAATTAGTCAGAACCTTCTTGGCAGATAAATCACATTGGTCTGTGAAACACATACTACATTGTTATAGTTTTTGTTTAAATAGTTGTCTTTAAAGAAATTTGAAACACAAGATAATTTATCAAATAATATGCCCGTATATTTAGCATTTCTGATACTCTTCACTGATTTTTGTGGAATCATTTTTCCTTCCTTTTTTTTCTGTTTTTGTTTGTTTGTTTTTTCCTTCTGCCCAAAGTATGTCTTTTAATTTGTTTGGTCATGCATGTCTGTTTGTTGGTGATGAGTTTATTAAATTTTCTATGCATAAAAGTGTCTTTCTTTTGTCTTTGTTAAAGAAGGATATTTATGCTGGGTATAGAACACCAGATGCACTATATCTTTCAGTACTGTAAAGATGTTGCTCCAATACCTCCCCCCTCATGTGTTTTCTATCAGATAATCTGATTTCAATTTTATTTTTTTTCTCTGCATGCAACATGTCTTTTTTTTTTTTTTTTAACTGTGTTTAAGTTTTTTTCTCTTTACCACTTGCTTTGAGCAGTTTGATATGATGTAACTTGGCTGAGTTTCTTTCATGTATCCTGTGCTGCAGGTTCATAGATATTCTTGGATCTGTGGATGTATAGTTTTATTCAGGTTTCAAGCATTTTAGGCATTATTTCTTTGTACTCTTTTTTGTTTCTCCCTGTCTGTCCTCTCATCTGAGGATTCTATTTGCACATGTATTAGGTCACATAATATTCCTTCAGCTCACTGAATCTGTTTTCATTTTTAATTTTTTTCTCTCTGGGTTTAAGTTCCAATAGTTTTTAACACTGTCTTCAAACTCACTAATCTATTCTTCTGTGATAATATGCCACTAATTCCATTCAAAGTATTTTCCATTGTAAATATCATAATTTTCATCTCCAGAAGTTTGACTAAGGTTTTTTAACATATATATTTCATGTCACAATGATAATTATCTGCTTTAATGCCCATGTTTACTAATTCTGCAAGTTGGTAGTTGTTCCACCTGTGAATAAAAGACAGTTTTTGAGTGTACAACATTGACCACCAAGGATGAGTACAAGTTTTTTATTAGTCTCATTGGTCCAGTTCTGACATGGGCAGATAAAGTCTGTATTGGTGAATCTAGATTTTTTTTTCCTTAAACTGCATGTTCAATGATTCAACTGAAGAAACTGTAGAGATTGTGAGGCTTAAAATGATTTATAGGGAAGCTTTTATTAAACACTGAAACCTATATAAACTTAAAAGAGTGTTCTTATGTATATATTTTAATTGAGACACATTAAATTCTATGATGGTAAATAGTTTGTGTGCAAAAAATAGCTGTATAAGTCTTAATGAGTCTTTTGTCTCAAGATGGCACCTGCTAGTCCTAATGCATGCTGTCTTGATGAACAAAAATTTGCTTTACACTGTGTTTAGTCCAGATTGTTTTACTCCATTCCATTTATTTTGCTCTAGAAACTAAAATAATCTACACTTAGAGCATCCTATATAAAATATAATTATAAGTGGAAAATATTTAAAAATAACAAACTGGTTATATAGCAACATGCATATAATTTTTTTAAATTTACTTTTAAAGAGATACTTATTTTTATATCAACATAACTAAATACTAAGTACCCTAGTATATAAAAATTATTATATCCTAGGAGCCAGAAAAACTGGATTCTTATTTAACCTTCTCTAAGTACAAACATATCGTGTAAGCAAGGTTTATAAGTTCTAAGCCTGTTTTCTTTTTTTTTTTTTTTTTTAAGAGCTATTCTTTTTTTTATTTTTTTTAATTAATTAATTTATTTATTGGTTGTGTTGGGTCTTCGTTTCTGTGCGAGGGCTTTCTCTAGTTGTGGCAAGCGGGGGCCACTCTTCATCGCGGTGCGCGGGCCTCTCACTATCGTGGCCTCTCTTGTTGCGGAGCACAGGCTCCAGACGCACAGGCTCAGTAGTTGTGGCTCACGGGCCTAGTTGCTCCGCGGCATGTGGGATCTTCCCAGACCAGGGCTCGAACCCGTGTCCCCTGCATTAGCAGGCAGATTCTCAACCACTGCACCACCAGGGAAGCCCCCTAAGCCTGTTTTCTTATCTGTAAAAAGAGGACTGCATTATATGACTTCTATAGTAACTTTGAATTCGAATAATTATATATTTGAGTTAATAATGCATACATCAAAAATTGTGAGGATTAAAACTTGCTCATACTGGATATTTTATTTTTTATTATGGAATATTTTAAGTCTAAAGAAGTAGAGAGAATACATTAATGAACCCCTATGTACTCTTCTCTCAGCTTAATTATCAACTTATGTGCAGTTTTGTTTTATCTATACAACTACTCTTTTTCACCTTTCACCTTATTATTTTAAAGCAAATTCCACACATTTTATAATCTTAATCCAAAAATATATTGATATATACCTATATCTTCTCATTTTAAGGAGGGCAGTTTTCACATGGAAGTTTTATCTCTTGCTTTCACGGAGAAAAAGGGAGGTCTGAGTCCTGTCTTGCACCTGTTATTTTTCAAGTGCTTTTAGCTCAAAATACTATTCACGCCAAAGTGGCATATTTGGGGGTGGCATATTCTGTCACCCTCAGAGTGTATGTCTCTCATCAAATAGGAGTTCGCATGGAAAGGCAGGATAAATGCTTGAGTTGTCCCTTTACTTGACAACTTTCAAATTAATAAGTTATTTACTTAATGTTCTGCAACTTTGTCCAATGAATTGTTGTCACCGTTGCTTTTTATCTTTATGAACCTATGATATGAATACATTTGATATGTTTTAATACTTAACAGTTGTTATTCTTACAAGGCTCACATCTTTTTTTCTTTGGTCAGTGACAGCCTCTTCAAGTTGGTTCCCACATCCTTTTGGAATACCGTTTGTTATTTTATTGAAACTACCATAGTTTCTGGCATGACAGATCTTTCATATGTCCTGCCTGGGATCTGTAACCAGCACGTGATACAAGCAACCCTGAAGTCCTGCTTGGGGAAATGTTTCTCAGAGGTCACAGTCTATGCATTAATGATGCTC
Source organism: Balaenoptera acutorostrata (assembly GCF_949987535.1). Classification (NCBI taxonomy): domain Eukaryota; kingdom Metazoa; phylum Chordata; class Mammalia; order Artiodactyla; family Balaenopteridae; genus Balaenoptera; species Balaenoptera acutorostrata. Next base: position 52,436,545 of record NC_080081.1, read on the forward strand.
ATATTTACTAGATTAACCCTGGTGTCTAGTCCTTTCCATTAGAAAGGAAAAATCAATAAATTAATATTTCTTATAAGATAAAGTCACCATGAAATATACTAAAACTTCCAATTCAAATTAGAACAACAAAGACTTTACTTAAACATTTATAGCTACTTCTCATTTGTCCCATTCTAAAAATCTGGTCTTCAACACATCAACATAATTACTTATTTCCTTTATTAGACAATACAAATACAACTGTATTACAATTATAATGCTAACACTACCTCCAAACTTACAACAATCTTAAAATAACAATACCAACATTATTTCCAACTTCATGACTAAGATCAGATAAAGATTTTTCTTTTGCTTTATTTGTTTGTTTGTGTTGTCCTTTTGGTAACTTTGAGTGTTTGAAGACATTTGAAATAATTTTTCTATTAGTTATTCTAACCACTGGATATACAATTAAAGTCATTTGTGTAATTTGAATTTCAAAGGTTATGAAGGATTTTTAAAGAAAATTTTCTTATATTGATATGTAAAATAGGTATATGGTTGCAATGTTAAATACACATAATGCCCAAGTGCCATCCTTGTGTGCACATGTGTGTATTTTTAAATATGTTACTGGATGCTATTTGATAACATTTTGTTTAATATTTTACTCTATTTTCTTAAGTAAAATTGGCCTTTTGTGATAGAGTAGTTTTATTTATTTATTTATTTATTTTATTTATTTTCCTTTGGCTGCACTGCGTGGCTTGTGGGATCTTAGCTCCCCCACCAGGAATCAAACCCAGGTCCCGGCAGTGAAAGCACCAAGTCCTAACCACTGGACAACCAGGGAATTCCCAGTATTTTTATGTTTGAGGATTAATGTTGTATTTATTTGTTTAAAAGAATTCGGATTTTGGAATTTTGTATCTATGTTCTAAAGAAGTTAGAGTGGCATATTATTATGTAATTTTTAAAGCTGGGATAAAATGCTTCTTTGAAATTATCTGGGCCTGATGGCTTTTGTGAGTGATCACTTTAGCTACTTTTTTATTTCCCCTATGTTTATTGATCCTTTTAGATTTATAGACTAGAACCATTGTCTGTAAGTTGTCTTTTCGTAGAAAATTATCCATTTACCGAAGATTTTCAAATGTATTTACACAGAGTTGTACAAAAATCTCTGAGTATTCTTTTAAATTACTCAGGTTTGATGATTATTTCCCCTTTGTCATTTGTAATATTTTGGTTTTCTGTATTTTTTCCTGGTTAGATTGGCTAATGGATTGTCCACTTTTTTTATCCCCCCTGGAAATAAACATTAAATTTTCACGCACAATTCAGGTGACAAACCTACATTTGAATCCTGACTTAGTTACTTAGATTTTGTCAGATTATTTAATCTCTCTAAATTTCTTTATCTGTAAAGTAATACACATTTTAAGGATTTAAGTGAATATGAAAGATAAAATTCTTAGCTCAAAAACTAATATTGGGTAAGCAATATTCACTGTCATTACTAGGAACTACTGATAACAAATAAAACAAACAAAAGAATTTTCTCCTATGTGTTTTTGATTATTTTAACAGATTCACTTATTGGTTGTACTAAAATATACAATGATTGCCTTATATAGAACAGCTGTATAGTAATGGAAGTAGGGTAAATCACTTCATAAAATTAACATTGCTAAAATTATGACTATTATAGTTCTGAATGGTCAGATCTATAGTATTGGTCATAATGATAATTTTGTGTTTAAATTCAAACTGATGGTACTTCTCTGGCCGTCCAGTGGTTAAAACTCCAAGCTTCCACTGCAGGAGGCATGAGCTTGATCCCTGGTTGGGATACTAAGATCCCACATGCTGCAGCATGGCCAAAAAAAAAAAAAAAAAAAAAAAAGATAACTAACTTTAAGCTGATATTTCCCATAAAAAACAACAATTTAAAATTCCTGTTTTTTACTTAATTATCATTCAACACAAAGAGACAAGAACAAGACTTTAAAAAGTGAATTAAAATTACAAATGCAAAACTAGAAATGATGGTGAGATATTTTTGTTATATTTTTATGAAGCTAATATTTGAAATACTATCAATGTTTACTTTGATAGTGTTTTGTAAAGGAGTGAGTTAAATAAAAGGGAAAAGAGAGTACCAAAAACATTCAACAAACTAAGGAGGGAAAATCATTTTTATCCCCACCTACAACATCATAGAAAAATAGATTAGGTACTTGTGTAGAATCACATAGTAAAAGTTACAATATCTAATTAGAATTATTAAGAACTCTAATAAATATAGAAGTTAGGAAACTCTAAAATAAAGTTAACTTTTATTTCAGTAACTAGTAGGTAGCTTTATTTTTAATGAAATTGCATTACAAATCTTATATTTGCATTATGTGAAGACTAAGTTAACATGGGAAGCCTTGTCATGCATGTTTGCATGTGGTGTGTGCATGAGAGAGAGAGAGAGACAGGGAGAGGGAGAGAGAGGGAGATCTGTATAGTTTTAGAAAACTTCAATCTATTAAGAGATTACCACTGTTACATTTTAAAACATTTTTATGTGCAAATTTCCTTTCAGGAGTGGGGAATATAAATTCTAGTTTATATTGTTCATTCAACAACCATTTTTGAAAGTTACTACTATGTTCTACTACTGTAGGATATTAAAATGTTGCCATATTAAAATTAAAATAATATTTTATGGACAATTATAAATCTAAAATTTAAATAAAATACAGTATGTACTGTAATAGTCAAAGTTTGAATACCTTGACATTATTTATACCAGCTTATCATCACATATCATATCTATGCACATATATGTATATCTTTACAGAAAATGTATAATTCTAAAACTAAACCTGCTATCTTTCTATTGTTTAAAAAATACGTAATTTTCTTTAATTGTAAAATTCAATAAAATCAAATTAACCGTGTCTTACATGCAACAAATAATTTAAAATGCCTTTTACATGTGTTCATGTTATATGTGTTCTTGCTGTAGTTAAATGACAACATTTTTTCTTTTAAAGCTTGTTCTCTGATTTTTTGTCTATTAAGAATGGAATCTAGCAGGTCCCTGAGGTCTAGGGCACTTGATCTGTTTGAGAGAATGGGGGATGTGATATCGTTTGTAATAAGGAAAAGTGAGCATGGTAAGGTAGGAGGAAAGGGACTACACACAGGATATAACTTTGACTTTCAGAATAAAACACTTTGTGTAATTTATTTTACCCTATTTCTGCTTCCCCTTTTCCCATTCCAATTATCTCTCTTATTCAACTCCTATTACAGATCTCAGCCGCTGGCAAAAGCAGCACACAAGAATGACTCCTCTGAGGCAGAAGCTCATGCTCATCCCCGGATTGCCCAATAGCCCCTCTAAATTTTGTGGTTTGAATTCCCAGAGCACATCACCCTTACAATAGCAGCCAGTGACCCCAAAATGATAAGTAGAAGCAAATGTCCCAATTGCTTATGGTAACTTCATTTGCCCAAGGTCAGAACAACCCAGTTATCTGTTTAGGAATCCCTGATGAGGACTTGTACTGAATTTACCTTTCTTCTGAATGAGTCTGAAACTCCAAAATGCCTTGTAGAAACAGAACTGTGAATTTGAAAATACAAATCATCTTCATGATAACATTGTCTTTAATCTTAAGTAGTAGACTGAGCATTCTTTAGACTACAATGTACGCATTGATTTGCTTGAGTAAAAGTAGCTAAAAAGAACATGCATTGTAGGACTCTGGGATTTGGTGACAGTTTTTCATAAATAAGCTTAGTAGAGGGAGTTGCAGGGAAGGTTGGATAAATAGAGAATAGCCTAGAAAGTAATCCAGTGAGATATGTCGAATTATCACACTAATCAAATAAATGGATTGAACCTCTCTTACTATTCCTGGAAAATGGCTTCCTCTTTCTTAGAAAATTCTTAATCATTACACATTTCATCCTCACCTAACAAAAATCCAATTAGCAAGTAGCTCTTGAGCTAAGGTGCTTAATTAAAGATGTTTGACATAATTTCTCTTTCTTAGGTCTTAGAAGCTTAAATTCTTAAGGTTGATATTGACCAGTCAGCAGCTACAGAATCCTAGGCTTCTTCTTCCCTGAGCACTACCCTTCCGAAGAAGCCAATAAGCTCCTATCAAAAGTAATAGCCATAAATGATTGCATGTTTAATATGAGATGCATTACACATGCATTCATTTAATTATCAAAAATTAGGAATCTGGTATTATTTTGCAATTATTTTCTTGTGCAAATAAAGAAATTGAGGCTTAACCATGTTACATAATTATTCTAAAGTCTCATTAATAATAAATGCAAAGCAATTATTTGAAACTTAGTGTTTCCTGGCTTGAAAGTGCATTATTGTCTGTCCATTCTAAAACCATGATTCTCATTGTTCTATAATCAAACTAATCTTGTGGTTTTCTCCTTTTGGAGAAACTAGATGTATATGCATAAAAATATAGAATATTGCATATCTAGATCATAGAGAGAAATTTTTGTTAACAAATTACCATATTTTCTTTAAAAAATATCTTGAGACAAAAACGTTATACTGAAAAATAGTAGCCAATATTTTTGGAGAGACAATGACTAAATCATCTTATTTTGATGGCCTTGTAGTTGGTCTTTAATATAATAGGGTATTGATATTACAGTATAGACTTTGCTATAAAATACAAATTTATAAGACTGTACATTTCATGTCAACAGTAAATATTTTGGGAGAAGAGTTTTGAACTTATCTTTTTTTTTTTTTTTTGAACTTCTCCCTCTATATCTTATCTTTGAAAAGTTCCTTCTGTACAATTTTGACACCATTGTATGCTTTCAGGATCAATTTGCTATCATAAATTTAATTTTTTTGATCATATGATCATCTCAATACATACAGAAAAAAAAAAAAAAAAAACATTTGATAAAATTCAACATCCATGTATGATAAAAACTCTCCAGAAAGCAGGCATAGAGGGAACATACCTCAAAATAATAAAGGCCATATACTACAAACCCACAGCTAACATCATATTCAACAGTGAAAAGCTGAAAGAATTTCCTTTAAGATCAGGAACAAGACAAAGATGCCCACTCTCACCATTTTTATTCAACATAGTTTTGGAAGTCCTAGCCACAGAAATCAGAGAATAAAAATAAATAAAATGAATCTAAATTGGAAAGAAAGGAGTAAAACTGCCATTGTTCTCAGAAGACATGATACTATGCATAGAAAATCCTGGAGACATCACCCGAAAATTATTAGAGCTCATCAATGAATTTGGTAAAGTTGCAGGATACAAAATTAATATACAGATATCTGTTGCATTTCTATAAACTAACAATGAACTGCCAGAAAGAGAAATTAAGGGAACAATCCCATTTACCATTGCATCAAAAAGAATAAAACAGTTAGGAATAAACCTACCTGAGGAGGCAAAAGACCTGTACTCAGAAAATTACAAGACACTGATGAAAGAAATTTTAATTGACATGAACAGATGGAGATGTACCATGTTCTTGGATTGAAAGAATCAATATTGTTAAAATGACCATACTACCCAAGGCAATCTACAGATTCAATGCAATCCCTATCAAAATACAAATGGCATTTTTCACAGAACTAGAACAAATAATTTTAAAATTTTTGTGGAAACACAAAAGACCCTGAACAGCCAAAACAATCTTGGGAAAGAAGAACAGAGCTGGAGGAATCATGCTCCCTGACTTCAGACTACACTACAAAGCTACAGTCATCAAAACACTATGGCACAAAAATAGACATATAGATCAATGGAATATTATAGAAAGCCCAGAAATAAACCCACGCACTTATGGTTAATTAATCTATGATAAGTCTTTTCAATAAGTTGTGCTGGGAAAACTGGACAGCTACATGTAAAAGAATGAAATTAAAATATTCTCTAACACCATATACAAAAATAAACTCAGAATGAAATAAAGACTTAAATGTAAGACCAGATACTATAAAACTCCTAGAGGAAACCATAGGCAGAACACTCTTTGACATAAATCACAGCAACAATTTTTTTTTTAGGATTTATCCCCTAAAACAAAGGAAAAAACCAAAAATAAACAAATGAACCTAATTAAGCTTAAAAGCTTTTGCACAACAAAGGAAATCATTGACAAAGGAAAAAGACAATGTACAAAATGGCAGAAACATTTTCAAATGATATTACTAATAAGGGGTTAATATCCAACATATGCAAACAGCTCATACAACTCAACATCAAAAAAAAAAGACAGATTAAAAAATGGGCAGAAGGACCGATTAGGCAGTTTTTCATAGAGGACAGGCAGATGGCCAATAGGCACATGAAAAGATGCTCCACATTGCTAATCATCAGGGAAATGAAATTCAAAACCACAATGAGATATCACCTCACACTTGTCAGAAAGGCTATCATCAAAGAGAATACAAATAACAAATGTTGACAAGGATGTGGAGAAAATGGAACCTCCCTACATTGTTGTGAGGAATCTAAATTGGGGCAGCCACTCTAAAAATCAGTATTGAGATTTCTCAAAAAACTAAAAATAAAACTACCACATGATCCAGCAATTCCATTCCTGGGTATATATCAGAAAACAAACAAATAAACAAACAAAAAACCACAATAAAACAAAAAAACAGAAGCACTAATTCAAAAAGATACATGTACTCCAATGTTCATAGCAGCATTATTTGAAATTGCCACGATACAGAAGCATCCTAAGTATCTATCAACAGATGAATGGATAAAGAATAAATTACATACATATTTATATAATTCCATTGTGTGTATATAAATGTATATATAATGGAATACTACTCAGCCATAAAAAATAATGATATTTTGCCATTTACAGCAATATGGATGGACTTGGAGGGCATTATGCTAAGCGAAATAATTCAGAGAAAGACAAATACTGTATAATATCACTTATACATGGAAGCTAAAAAATATAGGAAACTAATTACCATAACAAAAATGGTAAGCAGACTCACAGAGAGAGAGAACAAACTAGTGGTTACCAGTAGGGAGATGGAAGGGGAAATAGCCATATAAGGGTAAGGGAGTAAGAGGTACAGATAGATAGATAGGTATAAAATTAGCTATGAGGATATACTGGTACAACATGGGGAGTATAACCAATACTTCACAGTGACTATAAATTGAGTATAATCTTTAAAATTTGTGAATCATAAAATTTGTACACCTGTAACATATAATATTATACAGCAACTATACTTCAATTAAAATAAGAAAAAAAAATTAAGCTATACTTGTAAAAAAAAAGAGCATAATTAAATAAAAATGATCTTAATAATCACCTAAAACACTACTCTTATAGAAAATGTGAAACTTTTCTGAGGGAAAAAAAAAAAAAATCATATATTTCAGCCATATATTTTGTTAGAAATCTACTATTCCTTCTAAAATCATTCTAATTTTTATTTTGCAATATAATCTAAACACAATGTCTAAAAATGTGTAGAAGGAAATCACTTGATACCTGTGCATTCAGTACCTCAAGTTCCATTAGTGATAAAATCTGCTGCACTCGATTAGTCATATATTTCTGTGTTACAAATCATACCTAAAATTATTAGCCTAAAATAAAAATATTAATTTATTAGCACTTATTCTTTTTGTGGGTCAAAAACTCAAGCAGAGAAGACCAGAGATATTCTCAATATATGAGGCCTCGAATGGAGGACTCAGAATATGGTGAATAGTGGCATATGAAGGTTCATTCACTCACACATCCAGGGGTTGGTATTGGATGTAGGCTGGGACCCTAGCTGGTCAGAAATAATTACACATGTCTCTCTATTTAGCCTGGACTTCCTTACAGCATGTTGACCAGGTTCCAAGGAGGAGTGTCCCTGGTGAGAGAGGGCAGGGTAGAAACTATATTTTCTTTTCTCTTCAAAGTTTCGAAGCTGAACAGCATCACTTCCACTGCATTCTATTCCATAGGCAGTTGCACAGATCTGTCTAGGCACAGTAGGAAGAAACAAAGACTCCTCACCTCTGGATAGAAGCCTGTCAACTTCACACTCTAAGATGGGATATATCGTGTTACCATGGTTTGCTTTCCAGGACAACAAAATATAAATAATTCCAACTCATTCCCACCCACAAAACCCCAAGATTTCTTCCCATTATGATATCTACTCACTGTCCAGGATTTTATATAAACGAGGTTCAGAGGCAGCTGAATCTCCTGTGCTGTCGTTCCTGGGCACAGCCCTTCAAGTACAGTTCTTTGCATTCTAAAGACCCACAAAATTAAGGGAAAAGTGCATATGCCCCTCATACCCAATATGCAGTGGTTATGCCAATATGGTATAATTTCCACGGATACCCCTATTCAATAAGGGAGAAAACTGAAGGCACACACAGATGTCACCAGTTGGTAGAAATTATGAAATTTAGCTAAGCACATGATGCTTGCTGACTACTTGAATAAGATTCAGTTCTATTTCCTGGAAATGGTTTGACACAGCTGTTTGATGCACGTTCTAGTCTTTTAGCTGCCTTATGAATTATTATTACATCTCCACAAAAAAATGCCCAGTGTGTGCAGTTGAGTATTTTTCTCAGCATGTTTCTGTTTGTAATTTGGACTCCAAAGACACATTTGTATGTTGTACTATCTCTACCTTTTGATTCCGATCTGGTTGTATTTCTGTCAATATAATTCTCTTAAAAACTTTGTGTATTTTCTATGGAACTTACAGGGATATTTTTTTGCTAGAAAAAAATTACACATAAAAATTTGGGTGGAACATATTCTTCTCTACCGGGGATTTCCTATAAGGATGCTGTAGGGTAATACCAGTAAGATTCTTAGAGACATTTATTTTCTGTTTGAGACAACAAGTTAAAACTTTGAGTTTGTAATCAAAGTTTTACAGTCACAACATCAGCTTCATCTTTATATTATGGATCTTAACAATGTCTTTGATGTAAGATTAGCTCTATTTAATAATTTTAGCATCATTTATCATCTGGAGATACCAGGAATCAGAAAAAGAAATCATCTTCAGACCCAGAAAGCCATAGCTGCTTTTTGTTTATTCACTCATTCTTTAGCTTATCTGTGTTCTCATTTTACTACATGCACTTAGAAGAAACAAATGAATAGCTTCAACAGAAATTTCCTTAACTTCACTATCTACTTCATTTGGTACAATTTCTTCTTTTTTTTAATACTGCAGGCAATATGTTATTGTTGCTACTGCTGTTTTAATTTTCTACATAATAACACAGCATCTTAAAGGGTCATGAGACTTCTGCTAATATTCTCTTCAAGGACATTTCAACTTCCAACTACCACTTGGTCTCAAAGTCACTGACCCAAGTTTTAGGGTTTGATTGTTTATTTTTGTGGAAGAACTATGCTCCTAGTTGCATAGTAAAACATAATCTATGTTAGTTATTTATCACTGTACAACACATTAACCTTAAATGTAGTGATTTAACAGCAATAATCTAATAATTTCTATGGATTTCAGACAGAGTACAGGGCACATTGCTTTTTTCTGCTCCACAGTGCCTAATATCTCATCTGAGAGACTTGAACACTGCAGACTGAAATTATCTGAAGGCTTATTATTTAGATATTTGGTAGCTGAAGACATTGTTAGTTAGTTTAGCTGGGGTAAAACACATGGACAGTCCATGTAGCTTCTGCTTCCTGCAACATAATGGCTGGGTCCACAAAAAGTGTACAGAGAGAAAGAGAGAGAGAGAGAGATAAGCAGAAGTAATATTACCTTTTATAACCCTATAGATTCAGAAGTCATGCAGTATTACTTCTGTCACATAATACTGGGTGAGGCAGTTATGATTCTCTGTCCAGTTTCAAGTAGGATAAGGAGCGCAACTTCACCTTTTGGTAGAGTTGTGTCTATATCATAATATAAGTGTATGTGAGGTTGTACAATATAAATTGGTATGGTCATATTTGGAAACTAAAATCTTTAGCATCTAATAACATGAGGTGGCTCAAAAAATACCAAGAAACTAAGGAATTCCAGAACTCATGAGGAGAAACTTATTATAGGAATGGCCAGTTATGAAATAAAATAAAGTACAATCAAACACAACACCATTTTTTTCAAAATATATTGAAGTACAAGTTAATTTTTGTCAACAGTTGTATCAATGATGTATTTTTGATGTTAAGGATAAGGAGAATAAAATAAATTAAATTTTCACTTTACCAGGTGATTCCTGGCTACTTTATAAAGAGTGGCAAATCAAATACTTATATTTCAACATAGGTAAAATTTCACAGGTATGTATGCTGTGTGTATTTTTAATAGTAATTGATCACTAATTTTGTCTGGTCAGTGGGCAGGAATACAGCTGATAAAAGTAAATTCTATATGGAATGATTTGATTGAAATATTTTTTGTGGGGTAGCAATATAAATTATCATAGTTTACCTGGTTTTCTGCCAGCAAAATCTCCATCTGCAAAACTGGGGGCACAGTTTTTAGCTAAAGGTTTGAGAGAGTAATGATAAAGCATGAATGAAAATAACACATACCCATAGTTTAAAGACATACAGGATCTTTACTCTTTATTCATTTCTTTCAATAACTTCCTGTGTATTTCCTAGTGATTAGTGAAAAGATAGTGAAATTATGGCTAGAGGAAAGTTTCAGAAAACAGAAATGCGAGCCACTTGCCCTAGAGCTGTCTGGTAAAAAGACTAGAAAATTTAGATAATCTAGGGTCTAAAATATCATATTCTGGTGGAAAATGCAGGCTGTAATATAATTTCCCATGAACTCTGTATACTGTATGTATATATACATAAAGGTGGACCAAATAAAAAACAAAAACCAAAAAAACAGTAAAAGTAATGGATTTACACTGTGGGTGAACTGGAGATAAAAAGTGTTTTTCCAGGAAGGACTCATTTTTTCTCAGAAGAATGTTTAAAAATGCTTATCATTTATTGCATACTTGGCATTTAAGATAGGTGAATAGCCCGCAGAACAAAAATCAAGTAGCCATTATCATTACCATCATTCTCATTTAGCAACAGTATATCAGTGCTTTGTACATACTTCGAACGAAAAGAATCCACTATTAAGTGTGGATTGATGGATAATCTTAACTACCTCACAGCTTTTCCAGAGAATGACCTCTTAGAAGAGATTAGAAGTCATCATAAACTCTGTCATTAGTGTAAACAGTAGAATTCCATTACGTTTGTTCTTATTTGTCAAATATGTTCCAACTGAAAGCTGCAAATTTTTTTTTTAAAAAGTCAGCATTCTGTGTTTTTTCAGAAGAATGAGCAGAACTCCACAGGAATTACCCGGGCTTGTTTTTGCTGGAAAATTTTGAACTTTTCTACAAGTGCAGTAGAATAGAATTTTCATAATGCATACCTTAAAGGGCACTGGTAAAGCTGACAGCATTAAAATATTTGTTTTTCTACCTGCTGACTTACCAAAAGCTCTGAATATCTTTTTCTTTTTCCCCTGACCCATGCAGGAGTGTAAATGGGAGCTGTGAGTTAGTGGAGTTTTGCTTGAGACCTATTGCCTACTATGTTATCAGTAGTGATTTCAAAGTCCAGCATTAATAAACATTCAACTCTATTTCCTATTAATGATAGTTCTTTAACCTTCACTACAAGCCTCAGGACTAAAAAAGAAAAATTCATTGCTGCTGACTTTGAATTTGAATAGAGGGCATTAAAATTTGAAGCTAAACTTTGTGTGGGCCAATTTATATCCAAGTGGCAGTAAAATAGCACATTAAGAAAGACTTTTCCGCTGTTATTTTTTTTCCTTTGTTGATTATTATCCTCCTAGTGTTTCTATGTATCCAGAAGTACAATATGCTTGTAGATGTGGGCCGTTTGAAAGTAACATCAGTAAGAGACAATAACTCTGGACAGTCCATCCCCCTTACTCTACCCTCATGAGCATAAAAGGGAGAGAAAGCCCGGGATCTTGCTCAGGAGATTATGAAACCAACTGAAAATCAGTGGATTATAAATAAGCTTCTATATTTTTATGTTTTTTACAAAAAAAAGTAAATTTTGCACCTTGATGTTTTAGGAAGAATAGTTGTGGTGAAAAGTATGTGGAAAGCACCATTAGTCAATATTGCCATGATACACGCTGTTATCTACAAATCAAAATGTATAAGAATAAGAGACACTAATATTTGCTCATGACTACTAGGGTTAGTCATTAGTTCAAGTGAATCGATAATTTCATAATATGTGTGTGGAATACTTCCGAGTGAACATAGTGTGGAGTTCCTTAACATCCGCTAAATTTATACAAGAAGTCTGTGTATCTTTTATATAATGTTTCAAATACAAACTACACTGAGAATCTTTTCTCTTTTAAGTATAAAGCAAAAAAGACCCACATTAATGAAATATTAAAATTGAGTGATTTAAGTATATGAAGATTAAAGTTTTCACAAATGTAGTCTTATTTGTTTTCCCTCTGCTCTAATTGGCTCATATATATAGTTTTTTTTTTGTTTTTTTTTGTTTTTTTTTTGTTTTTTTTTTTGTTTTTTTTTTTTAAATCAGTGGGGAGCTTCATTCTTGGAACTATTCCATGGCTTTCAAAAAAAAAAAAAAATGGGTAATAGGTCTCCAGTGTTAACTAGCTCACAAAACTGTAAATTAAAGAGTCTAATATATCATTTTTAATCAGTTTGAATAAACCATCAATATGGTTGCCCAACTCTTGATGAAGATAAACATTTAATTCTTTTATATGAATGAATTTGGATGGTCTCAAATTTATTTCCAAGCACAGGATTTCAAAGCTACATAGAATTAAAAATTTTGTTGGGACAAATAATAGGCAGAATAATGGCCTTCCTAAAGATATTCACATACAAATTTCTCTAGCTTGTGAATGTTTTGCCTTACATGACAAAAAGGGATTTTACAGATGTAATAAATTAAGATCGGTCTGGATAACCTAAATGGGAAGAGTGTAATCACAGTTACCCTTTTAAGAAGTAGAAAGGAAGGTCAAAGTCAGAAAAGGTGATGTGAGGAAGGAAGCAGAGGTCAGAGATATAAGGCTCCAAAGGCAGGCACGCCTTCAGTCTCTAGAGGCTGGAAAAAGCAGTTCTGCCAATACCTTGATTTTAGCCCTTTAAGACCCATTTCAAGCTTCTGACCTTCAGAACAATGAGATTATATATTTGTGTTGTGTCAAGCCACGGAATTTGTGGTATTTTTTTACAGCAGCAATAGGAAATGTACAGAACTCAGCCAAAAAGATCTGTAAAACAGGAATAATTACATTACATTTGATCTAGTTCTCTCACCCTGTAAAAAATAAAATTCAAGTTCTTTATTAATGAAGGACCTCTAGTCCTGCAGTTCAGTTTCTTCCACTGCATCAGTCTCTCCACACCCACAGAATAGTTAAAATCCTATGGGCTGAATTAGGTCTGCTCAAAATTCATACGTTGGAAGTCCTAATCCGATGCCTCAGAATATAAATATTTGGAAATATGCCCTTTAAAGAGGTGAGTAAACAAAATGAAATTGTCAGAGTAGGCCCTAATCCAACGTGACTGGTGTCCTTATAAGAGGAAATTTGGACACACAGGGAGACAGCAGGGGTGCACGTGAGCAGAGAGATGGCCATGGGAATAGGCAGCAAGTGGGCAGCCAACTGCAAACCAAGGAGAGAGGCCTAAGTATTATGTTTTAAGATATTGAGTTTTATAGTAACATCTTTTCTCTTAAACAGATTTGTTTTTAGTAGACTGACTATTCTAATGTTGAGAATGCTTTAAACATCCTATGACTCTTCTATATCTCTATTATCTACCTATCTATCTATCTATCTATCTATCACCTATCTATCTATCTATCTATATCTATCCAATAGCTCAGTGAATTGTAAATACAGGCAACAATTGGGAAATTTATGTAATGGAAATCTATTTTCCAAAAAAATATTTTTCTAGATTATTAATATTCCTGACTCATTCCTCCACTTGCATATATCATGTAAATGTAGTAGGTGTTCAAATATTTAGTGTTTGTGTGGTGATATGAATGTGCAGAAGGAATATATTCTAACTTAATTTGGTAAATTACAATAAAATCCATCTTAATCATCAATGTCAGAAGCAGTACTTGATTAATTAGTCAAAAAATCACTTAAAGTGTGAAGTTATAAATAATGACTCATACAATATTCACACATTTTATTTTATGTTAAATCATATAAAATACATTCACTATATATTACCATGTATTGCAGAGTGTTCTTGTTAGAGAGCAATGTGTTTTGTTTTTTGCATAAACAGTATCCATAGAGTCATCTATCATTTTATTTTTTTTACTACAACACTCAATAAGACAGCGATATTTTAGCCTTTTACACTTACAAATTTTTGAAGTGTTCAACGTGGTTTTCATGGTAACAATAATTCTATTTGCAATTAAAAATTTTACCTTGTTAAAAATATTCAATTAAAAATGAAATTATAGAAACAATTATAACTGGCATACAGTGGCTTAGAAAGAAAAGCTCTTCACTCATAAAAGCATACAGCTCAATAGGTTGCAGCAGAAGTGCATGTGGGGTCATGAGAAAAGGAATTCGTTATTATTCCTTGGTGTGTCAAGTGCATTGGTCAGTAGGTTTTAGAAATGGGAACAAAAAGAATTTTTTTAATGAAGACTAATTAAGCCAGTGATTCTGTTAAATTAAGGTTCTACTGTTCATAGATGGACATAATTCCCTCTGACTTCTGGAAACAGCATTTAACATGGTGTAATGCATAAAGTAGGTGTTCAGTAAGGGTTTGGTGGGTTACTTAGGCATTGCATAATGGTTAATGACACAAGGTAAACAAACCAGACACATGCACTCTTTAACATGTTTCCATAAGCAGAATTGTCTATTTTCAAGGTCTTAGAATGGCAAACTAACACAATCATTTAGAGGCACTGGATCATAAGCTACTTGAACTTTTCTGTCATTATTTTACTTCTATCACTTTTTCTAAAAATTGAAACAGATGAAGATTGATTGAAGGCTCATACTGCAGAGACCTACGCAGTGAATTATTCAATTTCTTTTCTATGATAATCAAGGTGTTAGAAAAGTAAACAAAGAATATACCACGTAAGAATTTGAGAAGACAATGGAAGAATGGCTAAGTTTAATAGAATTTTTATACTCAGCTGAAATATTAAAGTGTGATGGACAAAATTCAAGAAATACTTAGACACATATGAGCCCAGAAAATATACTCCCAACACACACTATCTTGTGAATTTAATTGTATTTAAATGATTTTTATCCTCATTGTTAAAAGAAGGTAAGAAACCAAGACAAAGAAAGACAAGTGATCCACAAACTGAGGGAACAATGTAGAAAGAAAGTAAAAAGGAATTCAGGAGGGCAGATTAGTAGCTGTCCTAGTGAGTAACCAGTCAGCAGATTGGACAAAGATGCATGGAACTTCAGAAGAAAGTTTGTCAACAACAACAACAATAAAATTGAATAAAGAAAATATTGTAATAGAAAGAATTGTAATTAGAATCTTCAGGAAAATGAAAAGCCATGACAAGAACAAACATGTCATCATAGTTTATTACAACTGCAGTATTCTCCTCTTCCTTGAGCTTCTAAATAGAAAATCTTTTCTAATTTTACTATATTTCTTAATCATACCCTCATAAATTAAAAACAACCTTGGATTATGGCCAATCTGAGAAGTTTTGCTGTTGTCTATGGGCATACATACTTTCAAAGACAACTTTTCCTTGTAAGGCTATCACAATAGTCTCTGAGCATTATAAATGAACCTCTTAACAATTGTCTGATGATCCCTGTTGGAAATTTAGAAATACAACTTGAGTTCTTGGAGGTTTGTGTGTATTGGTGGGAAAAACTGTTCAGCAGATTTTCCTTTATGTGGATTAGATATCATGCTTTAAGACCTTCTAAGCTAGGGACAAAAATCCTTAAGCACTCACACAAGATACCCCGTGATTTTATACACAGTCCATATAATTTATTTAGAGTGGAATCTCCTTTATTCACCTGATTTGTATATCTATCTCTGGAGGTGCTGGAGAGTGAGTGATAGGATCCATTGTATCCTGGACTTCACAAAGTTCACTGCACAGAAATAGTGAAGAAGCAAGAAGGAATGGGCAACTGTTCCAGCTAGTGTATTTCAAATAATCTACAGGTTTTTGTTTTCATATCTCACTCTGGGACTCTTCAACACACCTGGCTTTTCTAACCCTCTGAGTTTCTAGAACTCAAATCAGTTTCCTGCTGAGAAAAGACATACATCATGCAAGTCCCAGAAGGAGAAGCTAGAAAGAGCAGAAGGATTAAATTGAAGTAATAATGGCTGAAAATTTCTTAATCTGATAAAATGCTTTAATCCACAAATCCAAGAAATTCAATGAATCCCAAGTAGGATAATCCCAGAGATCCACCTTGAGACACATTATAATCAAAGTGCTGAAGCCCAAAGACAGAGGATCTTGAAAGCAGCAAGAGAGAAGTGACTCATCACATAAAAGGGATCCTCAATAAATTTATCAGTCAATGTCTTGTCAGAATCCTGGAGGCCAGAAGGCAGTGGGTAATGTATTTCAATGGCAAAAAACCAGCAAACAAAAAACAAGAAACAGAAACAAACAAAAAACCAAAAAAACCCTGTCAACCTAGAATTCTATATTCAGCAAAACAGTCCTTTAAAATGAAAGAGAAATTTAGACATTCTTAGGTAAACAAAAGGAAAGGGAGCTCAATACCACTTCACAAGCTCTACAAGAGATGCTAAAGGAAGTCCTTAGGTAGAAGTAAAAGGGCACTAGACAGTAACTCAAAACATATGATGATATAATGATCTCTGGTAAAGGTAAATACATGAGAAAATTTAAAAAGTGTTCTCGTAATATTGGTTTGTAACTCCATTTTTAATTTCTATAGAATTTTAAAGACAAATGCATAGGAAATAAGTCCTATGATGCAGCTTCTATACACTTAAAAAACCTCTTCCTCTAACTATGCAGTACACTTTAGATACTATCAATAGCTACCAAATGAATCACATGGTGAATGACTGCAGTTCCTACACTACCTCTTATATATGTAAAGGTGGGCTGATCAAGCCAATAATGGTGTCAGATTGCCATCATACTGACACCCTAATTGAAAACAGTGCATTAACTACTGAGTGAAAACAAATGTCATCTATGTCATGATCTTTTCCTAGTCCGTAACATTACATGTAATGACACTTGCATGAATTCCCATATATTTTCTGTTTTCAGGATTCATAATGAATTCCTGAAAATGCATGGTGAAGATTGCTAGTTCTTTACCCCAAATAAATTCTTCCTCTCTTTTCCTTAGGAACAGAACTCTCATTTTATTCAGGTGGCAAAGTAAACAGCTTTAAAATTTTCCCAGTCTATTTTACAGGTTGATGTGGCCATGTAAAAAAGTCTTGCTAATATGTAAAAAACAGCATGTACTGTGTGGGAATCTTGAATAAGCTCCTTAGAATCTTGAATATAGCTCATGTGTATACCTTTTCGCTCTCCCCACTTCTTGCTTTCCTGCTTAGGATCTAGAAGGATCATGAGACAAATCTGAAAATGGAGACCTGGGCTAAGGACGGTGGAACAAAAATGGAATAGAATATTTGTCCCTGTGAACAAGGAGCTATTATATCAGATCTGCAATGCATACATCTTGATTTCTTTTACATGAGAGAAGTCAATTAATATATTTTAAGTTCCTATATTTTTCTGATTGTTGTTACTAGAAGGTAAAGGAAATTCCTATTAGATACACAGATGGATTTTTTTTTTTATTAAATAGTCCACTTTAATTTCAGAATATTAATTATTTTGTTTTTATTTTAGAAATTACTTTCTCCCTCCATAAAATGAATCTACTCTTACAAAATCTACTCTGGGAAAATATTTTTTAAGCCATGTCGGGCCCTGCTAAAATATTTAAAATATAAAGCCTTCCCAGATGTCTCTCATCCACTCAAAGCCACAATTACAATTACCTCCTCTGCTTTGCTCTCATTAATTTCATCATTTGCTGCTATAAACTGATTAGTTTTTCAATGTGAGAATTGTGTGAGAATTTAGAAGATGTAAATCATGTTATCTAGTTTTTATATCTAAACACATAATACATATTAATTTATATCATCCATGCATGCATAAGATTCAGACTCAATATTCAATTCGGATTACTTAATGTCAGAAAAGTTATCTGGAGAACACTCGTAGAGTGTCATTGTTATTTAAAATATCATATATATAACACATTATATATATCTATATATGATGTCATCACTGCTCCAAAAAAAAAAAAAAAAGATTTTGGTGAGAATCTCAAAATAATACCTAATCATAGCTTATTCACTTAAAATCATTCCTAAATTTGAACTGAAAATATTTAAATGTTATTTAGCTTCCTAGACAGCTCATCTGGTTAACCATGTCAATTTAAAAATGAAATTTAATCAAGGAAAATGTGAAAGAAAAACAGTATATTTGAGTATATTTCTTTCCAGTGTTTTTCTATCTTGCATAATAAAGTGCTTAGAGAACTTCACATGTGAATTAATTCACTCGTGACTTTCCAAAATCTAGTTGATAAACATTTCCATTTGAAACCTTCAAATTGCTCACCAGTTCAAACCAAAGTTAACATTTTATTCTCCCAAGCTAGCTCATATTCCATTTTCTTAGTTTCTGTCTATTACTGTTTTCAAACTCTCAGTCTGATATGATGAAATATGTTTCCTTCATTACCTACATCAACTTTGTCTATCACATCAATCTTCCATACTTATCCCTTAGTGTCTATTTCCACAGTTACCACACTGGTCCATGGCCTCAATTATTACACTATATGAATTTAATATTACTGGCTTTCTGCCATGTCACCTGACCCAAAATTTATGTAAAGGTAAAATTTCTCTGGTTTAAAAGACCTCCATAATTTCTTCCATGTAATTTGTTAGTACCTGATAATATACACCTTCTATTAAAATCAGGCAGTAAATGCCTCTGAAACTTTCATATGACTTGTTTTTACCCCAAAATATGTATGTTGCTGTATACTGTGGTTTATAGCCTCATATGCTTCCTCTTAGATCTGTTTGCCCTTCCAGTGAGGCTTTCTTAAGTTCTTCCTATTCCTTAGGTTTAGTTTGTTTGTTTGTTTGTTTTTAATTTTGGGAGTCATCTTTCATTGTCTTCAGCACTTCCTCAGTGCTTCTAATCAGTTACTTCAGTGTGCAGATAATGTCAGGTGAGCGGTTTTACATCTCTTTAATGGAATTTAATCTGTTGACTTTGTTAGCCTCTTATTTAGAGGTTTTGACTCTCAATGCCTGTCTGGTTGTTGTGCTGTGTTGTTTTCTTGCCTGCTTGGAAACTGTTAGATGTCTGAACAGTTGCTTACAAGGGAATGGCAGAGTCAGCTCAAGATGAAAAATTATGATACTTAACAATAGGAATCAGAATGATATCAAATTCATGAACAAATATTTAGTGGTGGTAATGTTCCCAAGAACCCTTAATATCATCTAATAAAATCTTCACAGTACTGATTGAAAATAGGTATCGTAATTCTATATGTACAAAAGAGAAAATTGAAATTGTTTGTCATAGGTCACCTCCTCTGCAAATAGCTGTGTAGAAATATATACTCGAGTCTATCTGACCTGAAAGCCCATTTTATTCCCATAAAAAACTTCAAGTTCTTATCTGCAGTGAGAAAAGATTTTGGTTTAAAAATGAGAGAAATCATCTGAACTCGTGTTGAAGAAGTTGTTTTCTCATATCACTGTAAAAGCACAGTAACTTGAAATCTTAGAAAAGAGCAACATGAGCTACTCTATATTTAATATAACAAATAGATCAAAAGGAAGTACTTGCACCAGAATTTTCAAGGAGATTCTCAGTCTCTCCCTCTCACTTTTGGAAGCAATAGCAGAGCATAAAAAACAGCTGTGTGAATATGGTAGCAGCTTATTTGAAAATAGAAATTTCTCATTTATTTCAAAAGTAATAACCCAACAAAATCCTTTAATTCTTGATGGACAGTTTAGACATATGATGAAAATAGGATCACTGCATAATTAATTTGTCTTGTGGCTAAGACACAGGTTGATTGTACTTACAAAATCAATCACAGATAACAAGATAACCCTTTTATAATTAACCCAGTACAAATATACAGATTAATCAATCCTTCCCATTACTGATAGTCTTGTTTGAAAAAAAAAAAAAATCCTTCAGATTAAAAACCAAAAAACAAAAGAGAACATGAAGAGAAATGTACTAATTCTATTACTTTTCCAAGTCATTTTTTAATGATAGAACAGAGAGTATAAATATAAATTTCTGTTGTCTATTTTTGGTATTCTGCTGGGAACTCTGGATTCTTACCAAAATCTTAATAAAATTTATGTTAAAAATAGGAGAATATTAGTCTTTGGATTTATAATACAAATCTCAGTTATGCTTGAGGACACTATGAGTCATTTACCTGTATGTGTAAAGTCAGAATTGGAGGTAGCAACTATAAGATATTCACACGTCAGGATACGGGTAGTGTAGTTGACTTATGGAAACATCTACTTATATACCTTTTCAAGTTTTCCTTTTTTTCATGTATTTATTTTACTACCTTTAAGTAGAGTCAAAAAGAAACTTCAGTGGAAAGTGTTCTACTTAAATTACTCCTTTACAATCTCATTCCCTAACCTAATTGCCAGCCTTTAGAAATGCAAAAGAAAAAAAAAAAAAATGCACCTAGACCGTGAAAATCGTCACTGACATTTTTAGGGCTTGAATTCAGAAGTTATATATGGCCAGTCATAAGTATTCAGCATCACTGATGTTTCCCCCGTGAAGAAAGATATCCTATATGTATAAAAATAGGTGCCAGTTCCTTTTGATGAGTTAAATATAGTTCAGGTTTCAAAAGTAAACACAATGGGATGAAGACGAACAAAAAAATATAGAAATATGTTTATGTTGATGACATTTGGTACTCTTAATTTAGTTTTGATACATTTATAAAAATGTTAACTGTTGGAAAAAGCATGGTTATTTTCCAAATTTTCCTTACAATTATTTAAATCTAATTGGCTTGCTCAATGCTGCAACTAAATTAATTTTAACTTCTTGTAATCAAATCACATTTGTTATGTGATGTCAACACTGTAGTCAAAGTATTTTGATTTGCAAATTATTAACTGGAAGCAATTATTCCATTTTCTAGCAATGTGTATCTGTGTATCTAAAGGCATATTCAAGGCCTGAGGGTGCTACTTCATTATGAAGTGTGCTAGAGTAAGAATTATTCAGAAAAAGAAAGGAAGAGAAAGCTGTAAACTCCAATATGTTTTAAAGTAATATGTTATTTTTGTTAAATGCATTTTTTGATCAACGCAGCATGTCAGATCATCTCATTTTTTAGCTTGCTGTAATACATTTTAGAGTGCACTAAATTAAGACACTGATACCTAGTTACAGACATTACAAATTGCTATCATTGCCCACCTTATTCATGTCATTATTTCATTATCCTAAGTGGTAAGAATATTTCCCCTTTTTTAAACAAAACTCAATTAAACTACATTTATGTATCCAATTCACTTGTTACCTATAGAAAAAATATATATGCATTTTGTATCAGTATGATAAAATTCTAAGCATATCTTGGATAGAAAAAAATAGCCATCTAGTTAAAAATAAACTTTTATAGTTGATGATTTTCTACTCAAATTAGAAAATATTTACTTCTCCACCCTAAGTAACATTTTTTACCTGAAAAATATATGTGCAATCAAATATTAGTAAAGCTGTCTAATTTATTTCAAATCTCCTTGTTAAATAGAAAGAGTGCAAAGCAGAAATAATCAGAGATGATCTCATATTGCACAAAAACTCATATCTGCTCTGCATACCATTGTGGGTGCATAGAAATGTCTCAGATAGACCCAATCCAAAAGGAAACACTTTATTTCAGGAATTCATGAGCATTATCACCTTGCTCTAGCACTTATATAACACCTTGCTCTAGCACTTATATAACTTATATAATCCAAATAATTATATCAGCAGATATCTTTTAAATAAAATAAACATATTTAAGAGCAAGCATACAATAAAATATTCCTCTGAGCATTAGACCACTGTGGAAAAGAAAGTAAACTGATTTTGGAGTCACTGGCATAAATATTACTCTTGATATAAATGACTTAGATTTTAACATGGTGGTTACTGTCAGCAGGAGGTTGAGAAATGCTAATTTTTATATAATTAACATTTTATTTACCAGTACTCTCATCACGTTTTCTGCATGTGTACATATTTTTGAGGTTGATTTAAAAGTTAAACTTAGTCACACTGTCATTAGTCTGTAGCAAATATGCAAATCTGATTTATTGTGGTAATCTTGAAATACACCAAAAAAATCACCTTAGTTAACAGGTGAAAGGCATAGAAAAATTTCCTGAGATATACTGATAATAAACGTGCCCTATAATACATAATTTTATTCAAGGATGTGTTTTCTCAATATCTCAAAATATTGTCATTTCTAAGGTTTATTCTCTAGCATTAGAAGAATAACATTTATCTATAATTCAAAACCCACGGGCTTCCCTGGTGGTGCAGTGGTTGAGATACCGCCTGCCAATGCAGGGGACACGGGTTCGGGCCCTGGTCTGGGAAGATCCCACATGCCACGGAGCAACTGGGCCCGTGAGCCACAACTACTGAGTCTGCGCGTCTGGAGCCTGTGCTCCGCAACGGGAGAGGCCGCGATAGTGAGAGGCCCGCGCACCGTGATGAAGAGTGGTCCCCGCTCACCACAACTAGAGAAAGCCCTCGCACAGAAACGAAGACCCAACACAACCAAAAATAAATAAACAAATAAATTTATTAAAAAAAAAAAAAAAAAAAAAAACCTCACAAGAAAATCAAATAAATGTAAGGAAAGTTATTCTTTAAAATGATATTCATTTATCTCATACTTATTTATGTAATCAGAACAAATTGCTTTATTTTCAATTGAAAAATAATCACAAAAACAAATTAGAGATTTGTAGTAAATTCATGAAAGTCGAAACCAAGAGTTGGTGGCAGAAACGTCTTTCATGAAGTACTCTGCTTCAAAGAAGAAACTACATTTTGATGGTTAGACTATTGAATCATGACACATCCGAATTCTTCTACATAGTATCCTCCTTTGTGTACATAAGTATTAAAAAAAATCAGCAACAATCAATTTCATTAAGATAAACTTATCATGCCTAAAGAAAGGACTTGGACTAGATATTATGGTTCTTTTAAATTCTAGCATGCTTTGATTTCTTGGAATATGTTTATATCAACTCTAAAACCATCAAAAATTTAGACTCCTTCAAATAGAAATAATTTTGTTATAATTTTTGTGGTTATTTTTGCAGCATCACTGTTATTTTATTAAATAAGGAAAAGTCTTAGAGTTGAAGAGTGAAAATGCAAGATTCTGAGAATATGAACTGAATGTACAAAACCAGGAAGGTCTGGAATAGTTTATTATGTTTAGAGAAATGCAATAACATCAGTAAGACTAAGACATGCCGTGTTTGTGTTTGAAGGTATGTATACTGGGCTGGAGCTGGGATATAAGAAAATAAAGTTAGGGAGATAGGCTAGGGCCAGATTATGAGAGCCATTGCATGCTATACTGAGGAATTGGGACTTTGACCCCAAAGGTTTAAGGAAATAGTGAATGGTTCTGAGCACCAAATCAATATATTAATGTGGTCAGGTTTTATTTTATAGTTTTTTAAAAAATATTTTTGCTTTTAACATAACTTGAAAGAAGGCAAAACATAAACTAGAATAAGGTTTTCCTTGATTATTTCTTGGATTTGATTTTGTTAGAAAAGGAAATAACTAAATAAATTACAATGGAGTAATTGAAATTTTTGATATCTGCACTTGAATAACATATATTTGATACCAAAGAAACTTTTACCTCAGATTCTAATTTACTTCAGGCTACGTATTCACTTATAATTGTAAACCGTTCCCTTCAAAATTGAAATTTTTATTAAAGATTCTGTACTCAATCATATATTCTTAATAATATTTAAAATTATAATAGTAATAAAAACAACATATTTTAGTTGCTTAATGTCTGCGCAGCACTGGGGTAAGTGCTTTATATCAATTTGTATACATTTAATTATTACACCACCCTAAAAATAAGCTCTTAGACGTTTAGTCTCCCTGTATATTATAGTGGCTGAAATGAAAACATAGTTAAACTTTTCTCAAGATTAATGCATTTGTGTATAATTGGACATTCTGTAGAATATAATTGTCACATTTATATATTAGTTGACTCTTTTGTATCATTCAGTTCCAGTGAAATATTTAGTTCTTGGTCCATTCTATTTTTACAACGTACACTGTTAAGAAATCCAGCAATCTATGGGAGCCACATAAGAGCATTTATTTCACTGCTAGTTAGGCGAAAAAAAGATGGCCAAAAGATAGGATGAATTGTCCCCTCTTCTAGGAAGAATAATAAATTTTGTATTCTTGTCGCCCTAGATCAGAATGTTGCTAATATGTACCTGGAGCTTTCTGTCACCTTACTTAAACTCTCACTTAGTTTAGATTTTGTAGTAGTATGCTAATTCGATATTTAATATGTTAAATTGTTACTTAAACATTCTTTAACACAGCACAACCATTCACATCTTATATTTTTCTATAGTGCCCAACTCTAAAGACCAATGCCAAGTGTTTGTGGAGAAAGAGGAAGCAGTGGTCTATGGAAACATTATCTTCAAGTCTTGCATGTGGAAGTAGAAAATCTGAATTTAAAACCACCTAAACAGTTATTTCTATGATTACAATACCCTCCATTTTCCAAAACTTAGCATCATCTTATGCTGTCTTCATTTGTGGCTTTATCCTCGTAGTTTTACACTTATCTCTAGTTCATACTTCTTTCAACCCAGACCTGGCTATCCAAATACCTACCTTGAATGTCCTCTGAGACATTTGAAAGGTATTTTTTTTTTTTTAAGGAGAATAATTAATTCCTTACTACTGAGATTTCTCTATGTATGCATAAAGATTCATATCCTCCTTCCTGACCTCCTTCCATGTTTTATTTCATCACAAAGAAAACAAAACCATTTATCGGACTGGTAAACCAGGGAAGAATAGACAGTGATGTAGAGGCCAGATTCAGCTTTCTTCCTGCTGGGATTAAGGAGCATGTTTTCTAATTTGCCCCACACCCAGTCCTTCACTGTGTTCTCTTTTCATTGTCACACAGTGATATAGAGGATAAAATTTAAATTTATACATAGCTGTAGAATAGAAAAAATTTAGGCTACAATTTTCTTTAAGATCCAAGCAATCATGGAGAAGCAAAACAAATCTTGCAAAACAAGTAAACACATTTTAAAATCCTGCAAACCTTAGTAATCACCATGATTTAACAGGCATTACAAATTGATGCATTCAGCTTTCAAAAGGTTAATGCTTTAGGCTGTCAAATAGATGTGAATTGATTAAGTGAGGATAAACTAAGATAAATTAAAAGTTTACACTTAGCTGTGATATTAAGTCCTGCTCAACATGACCTATCTACTCATTTCTCATTTCTGTAAAATACATTCTAAAAAGTAGAGAATACATATTCAAAGTTAGCTTTAACAATAAGGGTCAGAGTTCTATTCTGAAGATTTTAAAACCACAAGATACAAAAGTATTTCAAGGGCATAACATTCCCCACAAGGGACCTAATTAGTTGCTTGTGGTCATCCTGAGCATTCTACTGAATACATCTGTCCTCCTAGATGTCCAGTATCCCTCCATCTGATTTGGCAGCTATATTCTTAAGGGCACAACATGCAATATTGAAATCAGCAAAAATAAAAGCTTGGGTCTTAATCAGAAAATTCAGACACCAGAATGAAACAGGATGAAAAGATGAGGAATAGCTCTAATTAATGAGGTATTAAAAAAAAAATATATGAGTTAACCATCAAACGTATAAACTGATGTATAAACTGGTTACATTCAAAAGTTACCAAAAAAAGAAAAAAATATGCTCAAGATCAAAGTTCCATAAATCACCAGGGGGTGTGAAGAGTGGCTGGAAGTAATGTTTTATTTTTTTAAAAACAATAAACTAATGTAATGGGACAGTTTCTCTGTCACTGGTTTTAATGACTAGAATTCTATTCTTACTATTTTAATTCCACTAGGATTCAAGTCCTGATCTGTTAGTATTACAAAAGAGAAAAATATTGTGCCAAATTCTAGTATAGTATATGAAATCTCTTTTCTCATACAGTTCATCCTGCCGACAAAACACTCTGTCCAATCAATAAGCAAATAACTCCAGGAAAATATAGTTGTAAATACATTGAAACAGAGTTAAAGTGTAGAGGACAAAAATAAATCCTTTCACAATGCTTAGAGCTTTCTGTGCTATTTCAATTATAGAATGCACCTGCATATAACTCACTTAAATTTGTGGCATTTGTAAATTATAGATCTTTTGCACATGTGGAAACTGGTAAAAAATTCACATACTTTATCTTATTTCATTCTCCTTTTAAAAGTTCTTTAAAAAAATAATTGGAAGAGGCTGAATTTTCTGTTGCTTTTTTTTTTTTTAATCAATCAGCAAAGACATTACACAACATCTATACTTTAAGAAATGGAGGTGAGAATGCATGGTTTTCTAGGTGTTTTGTGAAACTTTTTGAAGGAATAATGAAACTTCTTGAAAGGATGGTAAGAAACACACTTGAAAGTCTCATCTATAATTTATAGCCAAGTAAAGAGTTGATGCATTCCTCTGATTGATGAAGAGCCCATACATTTTAGGGAGGGAGAAACAAGAAGGAAATAAATATTTTTTTATTCAATAAATAAGAATATCAAACAGTTTTTCTTATTTAATAACTGGCTTTAGTAGGAGATGCTATTAAAAGCTCATTGAGAAGGGTTAGAATAAATGACAGAAATCTACAAAGAACATAAATGAATTGAACTGGATACTATATAAAATTATGACAATAGTCTAGTACAGAAATTTTTAGTGGAAAATTTTAATTACATATTAGCATAAGTGAAACAGGAGGAAAGGGAGCAGGGCACAGCATTTAAAAGAACAACATAGCCCGAGGACATGACATAAACTGATTAGAAACAAATAGGTCCAAGATGGCAGATGAGTCGACTTCCACTAGACCTTGAGCCTCAGTATATGCTCATTGTAATACATCAATGAGCTAAATGACACACCCACAGGTGCCATGACAGCTCCAAGGCTGACCATAAAGGCCAAACAGTGGGTGGTGGCCCAATTCCTGGAAATCCCCACCCTTTCCCCAAAATAGCTGGAATACTCCTCCCTCTCATTAGCCTATGAAGTTACCCAGCACATAAAAATTAACCATACCATATTTTGGGGCTCTCACCTTCTAAGATGGCCCACATTCCCTCTGTGGAGTGTGTTCTTCCAAGGTCTCTTGCCTTCTGAAATGACCCATACTCTGTCTGTAGAGTGTGCTTCACTCTAAATAAAGCCACTTCTCACCTATCAATTTTTCTCTCACTGAATTCTTTCTGTGATGAGACATCAAGAACCTGAGCTTCATTAAGTCCTAAGACCAGGTGTGTGATCTCAATTAAAAGACCATGGGTTCAAGTTGCAATCTGAGTTGCACGGTTTCAGCATGAACTTGGGTTCAACAACATAGACATTCAACAGATAAAAATCTAGTACTATTATCCTTCAAACTGATGGATCACCTTATGAAAAATTAATATTTTATATAGGTATTTTTTAAAAAACCTGTAGCACTCAATTATAATACAGCTGTTATTTAATTTTTCTCATTTTTAATACCAAATTCAAGTTAAAATTTTTCCTAAGGTTCAATTTTTGCTTACTATGTTGTGATTTCATGTATACCAATTGTTGGAACTCTCAGGATTTATTCCAACTTTATACTGAGATATCAAATTGGAAACATGTTTTTGTAATTTTTAAGTGCTATCTCTTCTTAATTCCTACTTTTGAATTTATGTATAACTTTAATGCTCCTGCATTTCTATTAAAAAAAAAAAAAACTGAAGGATAAATAGCAACCACTGATTTCAATTTCTATCTTTACCTGCATAATAACATCACATTATCAAAGTCATATTTGGATGTTACATCCTATAAAATAATTTTGATAAGTTAATGCTTTTATCTACACTTCCAATAAATTGAAGCAAGCCTAGAGTACTCATTGATCAAGCCAAACATATACCTTGTAAAGGAGTGATGAGAAATGCCTTGTGTGGTGTTTGTTGCTATGTGCCAATATGAAAAAGTGTGTGTGTGTGTGTGTGTTTGTTTAAAAATCTTCATTTAACCATATAAAAATAAAGTTGGTGGAATCCTTGCTATGCATGTTTTTAATAGCCAGCATTTCAAGATATATCTGAGATTAAACCTATTTTTCATCCTGTTTCTTCATTCTACCTGAAGAAAATTTAAGATATCTATTTATGTGTATATATGTGTGAAAGTGTGTGTGTGTGTGTGTGTGGTGTGGTAACTAGACTTTAGAATTTGCTTGAGGGCATTAGTTTGAATAAATATTTGTTAAGGGCAAACTACTTCAACTGATACTTGTTTGCATAAGTTGTTCCTTAGGGGTTAGGTGCTTAAAGCCTCCTTCAGGGATATTGCTTTGCATAAGCTGTTTGCATTTAGATTCCCTTTAGGAAATGTTAATTGCTTGAGCTGTCATTAAAGAGCCGAGATTTAGATTCTGTTAAAGTAATACCCTGGAATGTGACTGAGAGGAACTGCTGAGGTGAATTTGAATATATTTAAATCGTGAAGGTTTGCCACAGAATGGATAAGCCAAGAAGTGAACTGTCTTACTGCACCATCAGAAAGTAAGCTCCATGTAAGCAGACATGGAGGAAACATTATTTAAGGAAAAATCTATCTTTGCAGCCCATTTTTATTCCCATACTACTCATTAAGCCTTATAATAAAGGTAGCACGCCTCCTTTTTTTTTTTTTTTTTTTTTTTTTGGTAGATAAGTTTAAGTTGCTATGTGCCTCAGTTGATAGAAACTGTTTGTCGCTTCTTTTTAAACAATATCCTGTTGGTCATAATAGTTTCTTACAATTTACTAATACCTGAAATAGTCCACATAATGTAGTATTCTACTATTTTCTATAATATAGTTTTCCCAGATATATTAATTTAGGAATAGAGGTTATCTGTTGATTCACCATAATCTAACACACATCGTTCCATGAGACCTGCAACCATCTTTAGCGTTAAAACTTTTAGTTCTTCTATCAAGCATTCTCCACTCTAAAATTAATGCTGAATATTTTTCTATCTATATATCTATCTAGCGATCCATTAATCACTTCAAACATCTGTTGTTATGTTAATTTTATATGCATTTTACTGTTGATTCTTTCATTCAGTTACCTATGCATTTATTAATTCACTGTGGATTCCTTATGGTACAGGAAAATTCCAACTGTTGAAGTAGTATAAAAAGGAAGCAATATTTCTATGCTCATGAGATTAATATTCTAATAAAAGAAATGAATGATAAACAAGTAAATAAAAATTGAGGTTACCTCAGATAGAAATTATTACTATGAAGAAAATAAAAATGTATAATGAGTAAGAATACGTCAGTGTAGTTGAGGAGACAGAATAGAAAATTTTAAAAAGGATAAACTAATGAAGCAAAATATAGTTTGTTTTCTGTAAGATTATGGATCCAATTGGTCTCAACGAATATTTTGGTTATTAGAGTTAAGTGATTCCTCTTGTTATTATCATAGAGAGACTCCAGAATTGCGTGATTCCTATCTGTTGCAAAGAAGTGACAAGGCAATTATATTGGGACTTGCTACTTATGTTTTATAGCATTGAATCCACTCATTCTTAGATCTTACGTATGCACAGATAACAAATATAGTTATTGTCATGCCTGTTTTTAAAGCATTCTGTAGTTGGCACTCTTATTTGCTCTACCCGACACATTTTATTGTTCCTAATATTTCCCCAATTTTCTTGGAGATGTCCAGCCTTCCCTGAAACAGCCTGGATGCTTCAGTGTGAATTGATCGACCATGACCTCAGAGGTTAATTCATCTAAAAGTAATTCCAACTCCATTGCACATGACTCATTCTAGGCATTCTAGGCACCTAAGGCATACAGGCCACAGGCATTCTTGATAATGATCTTGAAGGGATAAGCCTGTAGAGACTGCTGACAGTCAGTTAAAATCCATTATTTCCTTTCTTCCTAGGCACATGGCTAAATTACATTTCCAAGGTTCTCTTATAGTTGTGTTCATATGATTAAACTTTTGCCAGTGACACAGGAGCAGAAGGGATAGGTGTAATTCTATTTTTTTTTAAATTCTACTCTTTGAAAAGTGTTTCAGATAATCCCAATAAGCAGTCAAGTTTGGGAACTACATCTTGAAGCCTAAAACATTTAACTTAACCTACACAATTTCTGTCAGTTTTTATTTCCTTCATATGTCAATTTATAATTTCAATAATCTACTGTCTTTCGTTTCAGGTTTATTGAAGTGTAATTGACAAAGTTCTAATATATTTAAAGTATACAACATGATGATTTGATATATGTATACATTATGAATGGATTCCCCCATTGAGTTAATTAACACATACATAACCTCACATATTTATTTCTTCTTATTCTTTATTTTTTTTGGTGAGAATATCTAAGTTGTACTCTTGTAGCGAATTTCAAATATATAATACAGTGTTATCAACTATAGTCACCTTGTTATATATTAGACTCTCAAACCTTATTCATCTTATAGCTGAATGTTTATATCCTTTTACTATCTCTCCCTATTTCCCCCACCCTCTCAATAATCTAATATCTAATGTTATTGTAATTTACCTAATGTTAATACATTGGAATATTTGTTAAACCTATGAAGAACATTATGAGTAAAGGAAGAATATATATTTTAGTTATTGATTTTCTAAGCTTTTATATTTTAAAAAATTTGTATTAAAATATTTTGATCATTGAATCTGATATTTGGGGAGTGTCTCAGTCCCCAATATATGATAATATATTTTTCTATAATACTTTAATTGATGATCTTTCATTAAACATCAATATGTGAGTTATGATAACTGTAGGAAAGAGTGCTAAATTGCTCCTCCAAGTTTGTTTTCTCTTTCTTTCTTAGTGTTAGAACGTCTGATATTTATATAGACACATTCTGGATGGTCACCCAGAATAATGACAGCATTTCCCAGTTTCCTTGACCTTATGACTAAGTTTTTGCCAATGGGATTTAAATAGGAGTGCGGTATGCAATATCTTGCTAAAAAAAAAAAGCATAAGCATTTTCTCCAGATTTTTTTTCCTGATTGCTGGAATGTGTTCAAGATGCCTGAAACTTGAGCAGCCACCTTGGACTATAAAATCAATGCCATGTGTTAAGGAGGGCAAGATCGAAGGAATGTTTGTCTCTGATGATTGTAGAAGTGTGCTATAGCTCTACACTTGCTTCTTATGAAATTGGATTCATATCAGGTGTAAGCAAAAATTAATTGAGGTTTCCTTAATTTTGCAGCCAAACATGGCTTCTGTGTAGCATACCTCTAAGCACATTGGAGAGAAGATATTGAGGTCTATGGAGATTTCACCCCCAGTTTAATAGTGTGTGGCATTTATATGAACTCCAGTGTGAAGATGTTCCTTGGAGTTTTGTATTGTAGAGATCCTATTGCCAAAACAAATGTTAAAGCAATTAAATTATTATAATCAGTTTTTACCTCGTTATGTGGTGACATAATTGGACATTAAACGAGATTTGTTAGACTCTAAGAACCCATCAATCCTATAACATTTTAGTGATTGAATTCCATGATAAAAATGACTTTGAAACTCTCTACATTATGCTCTGTATTTCACTGTCATTACTGACCTGTAACTCTTATTAAGATACAATTTGTTCTTCTTCAGCTGCCCTAGGACCTAGAACAGCCATTAGTGAATACTTTAGCACTGATATCCATCCCTGGTATTGATCTGCTGTTGGCAGGTTCACTTTACTAACAGAACACATCACTGGGGTTTTGTGTTATGTTTATCATAAGAAAAAGTACCAACGTTCTGCACATGTATTGCTTTGACAGAAACTCTTTTCCAGTATATCGAATGACATGAGTATCAAAGATATTTTGATGACTGTGTTTTCTACTCCAGTGGTATGAATGTTAATAAAGTAAAATAATTTTTAAAAAATAAAAATAAGCTAACCCTTCCCCAGAACCCCATGAATATAAAATCATCCAAACTGTTTACTGAGAAAATTTAGAGATTATTCAATTACACATTCATTTCCCAGTCTCTATTTGTAATTTCTGCTCACTAGTGATTTTAATTCCATGCAATCACTGGTTATTGTGAAATGATATTTCAATAATGTGACCTTTGCTGTTTTCTTTTTATGCAGACACATTTTTAACAAAGATTAAATAGAAAAGAAGCTGTAATAATCACCAATTTATATTGGTGCAAAAACTGCAACAATATTTTGCTCCTTTAGAAGATAAAATAAATGTTTGGAAACTGATATCTTCAAAACTTTTCTTCCCAAAGTTTCTTCAGTTTTCAATCACTGGTATTAGAAAGCAAAAAAATTGGCATTCATTCAGTTTTGCTTTCACAGAAAGATTTTTCTCGTAGCCTACAATTTCTCTACATTTTTGTGAATGACACATTATGGACATTATTCCCAAAATAGGTTAGAGAAGTTAATAACTCTACAAAAAGAATGCTTTATGTTAATAAGGTGCCTATTATTTTCCAAGCTCTGAATTTTAGCACTTTCTGCTATTTATGTGAATTATCTCTCAAAAAATACTATGTGGTACATATTTTTTACTATCATCACTGGATAGGTAAAGAGAATCACAGCTTAAAGTAAATACATACAAGACTGAGGTCATATTTTTCATAAAGTTATAATGTTGGGATTTAAATCCAGACAGTTTAACTCTAGGTCCTTCTTATAAACCACTGCACAAAGAATCAGGAGCTACTTGGAAACTCAGCAGAATGGTTAGTAGAAAAATTATTATTATTTTTTTAATCTAGTTAAACAGCTTGGTCATTTTTTTGGCTATGCAAGTAATGTGTATGTTTTATAAAATAGATTACCATAGAGAACTAATTAATATATCTATCAGCATTTAGCAAAATATGGACCCAGGGAAAAATCTGGCCTCTTGCTTGTTTTTATAAATAATATTTTAGTGGAACACTGACACATTCATTAATTTAAGTATTGTCTGTGGCCATGTTTTTACCACAAGGGCAGAATTTAGTAGTTGTAGCAGAGACCACATGGAATGCAAAGTCTAAAATATTTGCTATCTGCTTTATGGAAAATGTTTGCAAACATCTGATGTACATTATTATCTTTCATATCATATAAGACTTCAAAGAAGCTATTTAACTTCTATTATAAGTTGTAAAACTAAAGACATCTTTCCAAATTATCAACAAATGAAAAATTTTGAATCATCATATTAAAGGAGTAAATTGTCTTTCTTATCTTCCTGTAGAAAGTGATGTTACAAATTTTTGTCATATTAAGAGATAAAAGGAGATGTAGTCAGGATGTAAGAAATATATTATGCAGATATACCAAGAAGTTTGTCTTTAAAATATTATGTTATCTTTAAGTATTTACGTTTATTTGTATGCTTTCCTCACCCAGCCTGAACTGCATGAGAGAAGGCTTCGTGTTCTTATTTACCACTTTACATACATCTGCCAATTTTTAGGTGAGTACTTGGCACAAAATAGATGTTAATGAAAGTTGCTGATAAACAAACATGTTTATTTAATTGTATAATTCTCCACTATATTCTTATGTAGAATAAATAAAAATAATTAATTATCCATGAAAGTTTAGACACTATTAATCTACCTACAAAAAAAAAAAATCCAAAAGAATGAAGAAATTAAGTAAACTCTAGTACTGCCTACAATTGCAGCTATATAAAGTTAGGAAGAAGAGAAAAAAGAAAGGAAATCCCTGTCAAGAGAGTTGTTTGGGGGACTCAGGGCAAGATGGTGGAAGAGTAAGACGCGGAGATCACCTTCCTTCCCACAGATACATTAGAAATACATCTACACATGGAACTGCTCCTACAGAGCACCCATGAACGCTGGCAGAAGACGTCAGACCTCCCAAAAGGCAAGAAACTCCCCACGTACCTGGGTAGGGCAAAAGAAAAAAGAAATAACAGAGACAAAAGAATAGGGACGGGGCCTACATCAGTGGGAGGGAGCTGTGAAGGAGGAAAGGTTTCCACACACTAGGAAGCCCCTTTGTGGGTAGAGACTGCGGGTGGCAGAGGGAGGAAGCTTCGGAGCCACAGAGGAGAGCGCAGCCACAGGGGTGCGGAGGGCAAAGCGGAGAGCTTCCCGCACAGAGGCTCGGCACCGAGCAGCACTCACCAGCCCGAGAGGCTTGTCTGCTCACCAGCCGGGGCGGGCGGGGCTGGGAGCTGAGTCTCGGGCTTCAGTGGGATCGCAGGGAGAGGACTGAGGTTGGCAGCGTGAACACAGCCTGAAGCGGTTAGCGCACCACAGCTAGCTGGGAGGGAGTCCGGGAAAAAGTCTGCAGCTGCCTAGGAGGCAAGAGACTTTCTTGCCTCTTTGTTTCACAGTGCGCAAGGAGAGGGGATTCAGAGCCCCATCTAAAGGAGCTCCAAAGACAGGCGCGAGCTGCGGCTATCCGCACAGACCCCAGAGACGGGCATGAGACGCTAAGGCTGCTGCTGCCAACACCAAGAAGCCAGTATGCGAGCACAGGTAACTATCCACACCGGCCCTCTGGGAGCCTCTGCAGCCCGCCACGGCCAGGCTCCCGTGATCCGGAGACAACTTTCCCAGGAGAACGCACGGTGCGCCTCAGGCTGCTGCAACGTCATGCCGGCCTCTGCCGCCGCAGGCTCACCCAGCATCCATACCCTTCTCTCCCCCCCGCCTGAGTGAGCCAGAGCCCCCGAAGCAGTTGCTCCTTTAACCCCGTTCTGTGTGAGCAAAAAACAGATGCTCTCAGGTGACCTACAAACAGAGGCGGGTCCAAATCCAAAGCTGAACCCGAGGAGGAGCTGTACAAACAAAGAAGAGAAAGACAATTTCTCCCAGCAGCCTCAGAAACAGTGGATTAAAGCTCCACAAACAACTGATGTACCTGCATCTGTTGAATACTTGAATAGACAACGAATCATCCCAAATTCAGGAGGTGGACTTTGGGAGCAGGATATATTAATGTTTCCCCCTTTCCTTTTTTTATGAGTGTATATGTGTATGCTTCTGGGTGAGATAGCTTTGCTTTCACCATTTGTCCTAGGGTTCGGTCCATCAGTTTTTTTTTTGTTTTTTTTTTTTTTTTTAACTTAAATTTTTTTTTTCTTAATAAATGTTTTCTTAATAATTTTTTACTTATTTTCTATTTTTAAAAATTAAAAAAAAATTCTTAATAAGTTTTTTCATACTTTTTATTTTAAAAAATTTAAAAAAAATTTAAATAATTTTTTAAATATTTTTTTTTATTGTTATTATAAAAAATAAATAAATTTATTTTTAATAATTAAAATTTTTTTCTTCATAAATTTTTTCTTAATAATTTATTTCTTATAATAATAGCTTTATTTTATTTTATTTTATTTTATATTATTTTATCCTCTTTCTTTCTTTCTTTCTATTTGTTCTCCCTTTTTTCGAGCTGTGTGGATGAAAGGCTCTTGATGCTCCAGCCAGGCATCAGGGCTGTGCCTCTGAGGTGGGAGAGCCAACTTCAGGACACTGGTCCACAAGAGACCTCCCAGCTCCACGTAATGCCAAATGGTGAAAATCTCTCAGAGATCTCCATCAACATCAAGACCCAGCTTCATTCAACGACCAGCAAGCTACAGTGCTGGACACCCTATGCCAAACAACTAGCAAGACAGGAACACAGCCCCATCCTTTAGCAGAGAGGCTGCCTAAAATCATAATAATGCCACAGACACCCCAAAATACACCGCCAGACGTGGACATGCCCAGCAGAAAGACAAGATCCAGCCTCATCCATCAGAACACAGGCACTAGTTCCCTCCACCAGGAAGCCTACACAACCCACTGAACCAACCTTAGCCACTGGGGACAGATACCAAAAACAACGGGAACTACGAACCTGCAGCCTGTGAAAAGGAGACCCCCAAACACAGTAAGATAAGCAAAATGAGAAGACAGAAAAACACACAGCAGATGAAGGAGCAGTGTCAAAACACATCAGAACTAACAAATGAAGAGGAAACAGGCAGTCTACCTGAAAAAGAATTCAGAATAATGATAGTAAAGATGATCCAAAATCTTGGAAATAGAATAGACAAAATGCAAGAAACATTTAACAAGGAAGTAGAAGAACTAAAGAAGAACAAAGCAACAATGAAAAACACAATAAATGAAATTACAAATACTCTAGAAGGGATCAATAGCAGAATAACTGAGGCAGAAGAACGGGTAAGTGACCTGGAAGATAAAATAGTGGAAATAACTACTGCAGAGCAGAATAAAGAAAAAAGAATGAAAAGAACTGAGGACAGTCTCAGAGACGTCTGGGACAACATTAAACGCACCAACATACGAATTATAGGGGTCCCAGAAGAAGAAGAGTAAAAGAAAGGGACTGAGAAAATATTTGAAGAGATTATAGTTGAAAACTTCCCTAATATGGGAAAGGAAATAGTTAATCAAGTCCTGGAAGCACAGAGAGTCCCATACAGGATAAATCCAAGGAGAAACACGCCAAGACACATATTAATCAAACTATCAAAAATTAAATATAAAAAAAACATATTAAAAGCAGCAAGGGAAAAACAACAAATAGCACACAAGGGAATCTCCATAAGGTTAACAGTTGATCTTTCATCAGAAACTCTGCAAGCCAGAAGGGAGTGGCAGGATATACTTAAAGTGATGAAGGGGAAAAACCTACAACCAAGATTAGTCTACCCAGCAAGGATCTCATTCAGATTTGATGGAGAAATTAAAACCTTTACAGACAAGCAAAAGCTGAGAGAGTTCAGCACCACCAAACCAGCTTGACAACAAATGCTAAAGGAACTTCTCTAGGCAAGAAACACAAGAGAAGGAAAACATCTACAATAACAAATCCAAAACATTTAAGAAAATGGGAATAGGAACATACACATCGATAATTACCTTAAATGTAAATGGATTAAATGCTCCCACCAAAAGACACAGACTGGCTGAATGGATACAAAAACAAGACCCATATATATGCTGTCTACAAGAGACCCACTTCAGACCTAGGGAAACATACAGACTGAAAGTGAGGGGATGGAAACAGATCTTCCATGCAAATGGACATCAAAAGAAAGCTGGAGTAGCAATTCTCAGTTCAGACAAAATAGACTTTACAATAAAGACTATTACAAGAGACAAAGAAGGACACTATATAATGATCAAGGGATCGATCCAAGAGGAAGGTATAACAATTGTAAATATTTATGCACCCAACATAGGAGCACTTCAATACATAAGGCAAATACTAACAGCCATAAAAGGGGAAATCGACAGCAACACAATCATAGTAGGGGACTTTAACACCCCACTTTCACCAATGGACAGAACATACAAAATGAAAATAAATAAGGAAACACAAGCTTTAAATGATAAACACAAGCTTTAAATCGGGTGAATGGATAAAGAAGTTGTGGCACATATATACAATGGAATATTACTCAGCCATAAAAAGAAACGAGTTGGGGGTATTTGTAGTGAGGTGGATGGAATTAGAGTCTGTCATACAGAGTGAAGTAAGTCAGAAAGAGAAAAACAAATACCGTATGCTAACACATATATATGGAATCTAAGGAAAAAAAAAAAAAAGGTCAAGAAGAACCTAGTGGCAAGACGGGAATAAAGACACAGACTTAATAGAGAATGGACTTGAGGATATGGGGAGGGGGAAGGGTAAAATGTGACAGGGTGAGAGAGTGGCATGGACATATATACACTACCAAATGTAAAATAGATAGCTAGTGGGAAGCAGCCGCATAGCACAGGGAGATCAGCTCGGTGCTTTGTGACCACCTAGAGGGGTGGGATAGGGAGGGTGGGAAGGAGCGAGACGCAAGAGGGAAGAGATATGCAGACATATGTTTATGTATAACTGATTCACTTTGTTATAAAGCAGAAACTAACACACTATTGTAAAGCATTTATACTCCAATAAAGATGGTACAAAAAAAAAAAAGATTGTTTTTTGAAGTAGTATATTAATCAAAGATAAATATAAGGGCAAAGCATAACAGACACAGGAAAAACAGAATCAGATGAAGGAAGCCATTGAAGGATAAAAAATTTTACTTGAAATTCAAGAAGAAAGTCATATCTTTATTTTCCATATAAATGTAAAGGTTTAACAGTAGCTCACAGAGCTATCTCAGATAATTAATTGAAGCATCTTTGTAAAAACAAAAATTGTTTTTCTCCAATAATCACAAACAATCAGGGGCATAGTAAAGAATCCTCTGTAATGCCACACCTCACAGAACAAACACATTTGAAATATACACATGTATATGCACACATGCAAAGAGAGGTAAATTATTTCAGAAATTAGGACTTGTTTTATTAGACCCTAGATTCAGATTAATAATGTATATAAATTAGATTTTAAAGAAAGGTTAGGGAAATGTGAGCATAAAACTGCCTCAATTTTCTACTTTGCTTTGACTATGAGATAATCTCTTTCATAGTTCAGACTATTTATAAGTTATTGATTTTGTAACGATTCAAAAAGAAAAATGAGTTTGCTGCAGCTGTTACCAGGTCACTCATCCAACACCTAACTAAAATGAGTTAAAATTTAACTAATCATAAACAAGATGAAAAAACAACCCTCAGAATGGGAGAAAATATTTGCAAATGAAGCAACTGACAAGGGATTAATCTCTAAAATATACCAACAGTTCATGCAGCTCAATAACAAAAAACAAACAACCCAATCCAAAAATGGGCAGAAGACCTAAATAGACATTTCTCCAAAGAAGACATACAGATGGCCAACAAACACATGAAAAGATGATCAACATCACTAATCATTAGAAAAATACAAATCAAAACTACATTGAGGTATCACCTCACAGTGGTCAGAATAGCCATCATGAAAAAATCTACAAACAATAAATACTGGAGAGGATGCAGAGAAAAGGGAAACCTCTTATACTGTTGGTGGGAATGAAAATTGATACAGCCACTATGGAGAACAGTATGGAGGTTCCTTAAAAAACTAAAAACAGAATTATCATATGACCCAGCAATCCCACTCCTGGGCATATACTTAGAGAAAACCATAATTCAAAAAGACACATGCACCCCAATGTTCATGACAGCACTATTTACAATAGCCAGGTCATGGAATCAACCTAAATGCCCAGTGACAGATGAATGGATAAAGAAGATGTGGTACATATATACAATGGAATATTAGTCAGCCATAAAAAGGAACAAAACTGGGTCATTTGTAGAGACGTGGATGGACCTAGAGACTGTTATACAGAGTGAAGTAAGTCAGAAAGAGAAAAACAAATATTGTATATTAATGCATATATGTGGAATCTAGAAAAGTGGTGTAGATAAACTTATTTGCAAAGCAGAAATAGAGACATAGACATAGAGAACAAACGTATGGATGCCAAGGGGGGAAAGGGCGGGTGGGATGGGTTGGGAGATTGGGATTGACATATATACACTACTTTGTCCAAAAAGTAAGTAATGAGAACATACTGTATAGCACAGGGAAATCTACTCAGTGCTCTGTGGGACCTAAATGGGAAGGAAATCCAAGAAAGAGGGGGTATATATATATATATATATATATATATATATATATATATACACGTGTGGGTGATTCACTTTGTTGTACATCAGAAACTAACACAACATTGTAAAACAACTATACTCCAATTAAAAAAAAAAAAATCTTAACTAATCAGATCCTAGCCAATTGTGAACAGGTTAGAAAATCTGAGGGAGGATTTTAAAGGGTAACTTTTTCCTTAAAGAAATAAAAAAAGTAAGAGAGATATATATTTTTTTAAAACATGTATTTTATTTCTTTGTTTTAAACCTAGATCGCCAAAAGACAAACTCTTCCACTGCATGACTAATGACATCTTACACTTCAAAGAAAATGCAGCCATTTGTGTGAGGAGCCCGTGAAAATCCCAGGGTAATTAGAGTCTGTTATAAATTGTTCTCTACGTTTATTTGATACTAGATTTTCTAGTACTGAAACATTTCCTATTGAACTCCTGAATTTTGTCTCATAAAGGTATCAACATTCTGCATTTCATATATATATATACATATATTTATGAAATATACATATTTCCCCCACATATAACATGGATTGATCCTATATATAAGCAATATGACCCTCTACAATTTTAACACTTGATTCAGACTTTAATACTTATACATATTTTCTCTGAAAGGTTGAAAGAATTATTACAGTTGACGTAGCTTTTAGACCAGAAAAAACATTAATGTGAAATATTCAAACTTACATAGACCTTGTTTTATGCATAAAAATTCCCAGATTCTATTTCAGAAACAAGTTTTGTTCTCTTCCTTACATAATGCTAATATTTTCAGTTACAATTTTAAAACCATACCAACTACATTATGGAAAAGGGCAGGTTCTCTAGTGTTTGATAAATCATAGAGAAGTACTAGGATTTCTGATATCAGTAAATTTCACTGGGCCTTTGGGGACATCTTGATGTGGTCAAGAATGAGTTGCTTCTCCTTGAGCCTCTGTTTTGAAGGCATTGTTGATGAGTGCTTTGGGGTTAGACTAACTGAAGTTATCGTCCAGGTTATACCACTGAATAAGTTGGGTTTACATTGCCTAAAACTTTTAAACCCCACATTCCTCACCTATTAAGTGAGTGTGAGTGCCAGATGAAATAAAATTTACAAAGCTCAATCCATTCGTGACACCATCAAGCAATAAGTAAAATGTTATTTATTATTATTTAGACCTGGTCTGCTATCATGCTAACCCTAAAGTCAATTTAAAATATCAAGCAATAAACCAGTTTCTAATTAAACTTCTCTCTTCTCCATGGGATTAACTAACTACAAGGAAGTCTGAGTGGTACTTTCAGATTATTAATGTAATTCTAGATTTATGAGTTAGTACACTAAAAAGGGGTAATTCAGCACCATGTTCCTTGACTTTCTGA
The DNA here is from genome assembly GCF_949987535.1 of Balaenoptera acutorostrata. Classification (NCBI taxonomy): domain Eukaryota; kingdom Metazoa; phylum Chordata; class Mammalia; order Artiodactyla; family Balaenopteridae; genus Balaenoptera; species Balaenoptera acutorostrata. The sequence goes on from NC_080081.1 coordinate 52,478,001, forward strand.
AGGCAGGAATAATAATTTCTTCATTTTTCTTTTAGAATTGTATGCAATGACACATTTTAGGTTCTCAATATACATTTGAATGCTGGGGAAATAAATGGAAATATGTTTAAATAAATGATCTCCAAATTTTATTTTTACTGAAACTAGGCACAAATGAATATTGTATTTTCTAATGGGGGGATCTAGAGTCAGACAGCCAGGGGTCAAGTCCAAGTTTTTCTACTTACTAGTTCTGTAACTGGCTGAATGATCTACTGCTGTATTCAGCAGCTTTTTCTTCTTCAATAAATGACCTCAAAATCTCAACAGCTCACAACCACAAATCCCAGTTCTACAGGTGGGCTATGTCTATGGCTCTTCTCAGCTAGCTTCAGCTGTGCTTGACTCCACACCTGCATTGTGTGCAGGTCTGTTTTATACACATTTCTTTCTGGAACTCATACTGAGTGCAGGAGTTCAAGAGGATCAAGGAAATATAGGTGATGCTGTTTAAAGCCTCTGCTCAGAACTGGCACACTATAACTCCTTCCCACATACTGCTGGGTAAAAGAATCACACAGTCCAGCTCAAAGTCAATAGTTGTAACATATATACTTCACCTCTCCATTGGGAGGCATTAAAAAGCCCCAAGTCAAAGCACGAGGGTATATATTCATACAATAAGGAAGGGGAAGAATGATCCAATCTCCAACACTATGTTAGTGTATTTTTCCTTCTGATTATGTTAATAAAGTCACTGAATTAATAGGATTATTGTGAGAATTAAGTAAGATAATAGACTTAAAGTATATAACACAGTGACTGGCAGAAATCAAAGGTAATATTAATAATTCCTATTAATATTATCTTATTGTTCCAAGACCTCAGTATACCATGTTCTTTCCTATTTGGCTCACATAATTACTGCACAGTTTCTAAACTTTGGTGTTTGTGGTATGTAGTATCCAAGATGACCTCCATGATTCCTGCCTTCTGATAGTCATGGCTTTGTGTATGTATACATGTTAAGAGGAGAAATGACCTAGAATATATAGACAACTTTTCACCACCTGATAAAAGATGATATAGAATTTCCTGGTAATATAACAAAATAAAATATACATTCACTTAATCTTTACCAACTAGATTTATAACTTTTTTTTAACATAAACTCTGTCAGGAGGAAATGTTATTTAATATATCTGATAAGCACGTGCTATATTAAATAGTATTTACTGTATAATGTTCCATAGCCACATCTATTTTGCATATTTAGAAATGCCAATAATTCTAAATCCCAAGAGCTTTTAATAAGAAGAAAGACCAATAATTATAAAATATATACATAAGCAAGTGTCTCTGTCCATCCACACTGAGCAAATTGCCCTGCATTTCACAATTATATTTTGGGAGCATTTTCTATGATTGATAGATTTTCAGTGTTTAACAGGACCTTAGAATTCATATGCTCCAAACTCTCAGACAGATGATGACCTAACTACTACCTGAGTATTGAAACATCCAGAGTTGGGGACATTATCAGAAATGATTGGTTACTGTAGTGGGGCCCTGTTTAAGATTTCTCTAAGCTAAACCTAACAGTTCATTTAAAAATTAAAGTCTTCCTCACAATCTTGCACTCCATTGTCAGGCTTATCTGTTTGTCCTTCTTCCTCTGGAATGAATTCTTTCCTAAAATAGTGTATAATGATCCTGCTGTGCTCTGATGAGTAAAGATTCTTTTGCATAATTCTTGGTTTTGGTTTTTGAGGACACTTAGTTTTCATATTCTTCACCAAAGTTTTGAGAGAGCAAAAATAACATCTCTTATAATTTCACTTTCCCTAGAGAACTACTGTTTAATAATTTTTTTTTTTTCAGTGTACTTTAATGGTTACATTCGTTCCCATTAACAGTACAATGCCAATTCTTTCTGAATGCCCTTCTGAAGAGAGGAAAGGAGTGGAACTTCCCTTGATTTACCATGGCCTCCTCCATACATTATGCATGCATTTGGGCTTTGTTGCATCTGTAAAAAAAATTACCTCTGAGATGAAGAATAACCTTTATGCAGATTATCCAACTTCCAATAGAGTGGCGCAAAGGGGGAGGGAGAGAGAAGCTATATTCATGAAGAAGTTTTGAATATTAACCCTCAAAATAAAGCATACACAATTTTTTTTTTTTTTGAGTCAACCTAATTTGACATCTGAGTCACCATTCTGTGGAAGTGATGAAAAATGGGATATTAATTTCTTCTTTAAGTTTCTGTTTTTCACTCCCAACTCCACTCTCCAGTGCTGTATCTTGCTCCAAGAAAAATATTTTATGTCAAGAATATGGGGAAGCATGCATACACGTGTGCATATGTGCCAGTGAGGTTTTCTTTGTTGCTCTCCAGATGGTGCTTTCTCTATGCATGCTAAAGCCATAGGAAACTTTTGTATGCTTGCTTCTGTTCCCATATGCCTTGACTTATCACCTTGCATCTTTCTACTTTACTAGGTCTGTTCCCCTTCTGGAAATACACATTTCACCCTCTTCCACCAAGCCTGCGGGAATCTCTTTTTGCAAGTGAAGAAAACCTTGTACTTAATCCTTCCTCCAGAATTTAACCTTACTCTTTCTCCTTCTTACCTACCCTACAAAAATTCTATCTTAGCTCTTCAACTTTTGATAATGAAAGTCAGAAAACCTTAAAGACTACTTTTACTCTCCAGTTGGACACCTTTCACCCAGTCAATTGGATGTCAAAGGATTCCTTACTTAAATTGTGGGAGTGAAGTGTAGCAGGTTAGGAGAAATGGAAACTTCAGTACAAAATTGATTAAACATATATACTTCAAAGTAATATCCAGCATATTCGCTTTCAAAAGAATCTAACATCCCTTTTCTTTTGAGTTCTTTATTTAAATTTCCTTTCAAACATCTTGCCTTCTGATGTACACCTCCTATTCTCCCATCTCAGTGTCCCTTGAATACCTCTGCATTAAATAGTTTGCCTCATGAAGTTATTTCATTCATTGACCCTCTCTTGTACATGGTGTTTCTTTTGCTTAGTTTATATCTCAAGCTTCATTAATGTAATCACTCATTTGAAAATATTCTCAACATCTTTGTCTGTTCTTCCATTGGATTCAACTGGAAATCCCAATATTTATTGAACTGAATTATCATTTGGAAGCCACTTAAATCCTCTTTCTCATTACCACCCTCAGATGATTGTATTGCCTCAATTTTCACCATCAGATTATAAAATAATATAATCTCACTCATTTGCTCCCATTGTATTTTATTAAAATGGATCAAGTGTCTTTCTTCTTATTAAAAATCAGTTCCTTTATTCATCACTTTATATCTTCTATTATATCTCTGCATCTTTCCCTAAATTGGCAATCTCTGCTGGAGCATACATCTCAACATGCAAACACTATATCACTACTGAATAAGTAAGTAAATATATGTAATGCATAAATCAATAAACGCTCTTTTGAACCCACCTTCCCTTCCACATGTAGCCCTATATCATTTCTGATTCACAATTAGAACTTCTGCAAGAATTTCTTACCCTTATTTCTCCACTTTTTCATATTTCTGTTACTCTTCAATCTTTTGCAGTCAGACTTTCATCATGGTCATGAGTGTTCCTCCAAATGTGCTCTCATTTAAATTACAAATAGTTCTCACACTTCCAAATGTAAAGGTCAAAAGTATCCAAATTTGATAAACTTTTCTCAAGACCTCTTAACCCCTTCCCCTCTGTATTTTTATTCTTGGAACTTAACACTTTCTTACATGCCATACATTTTACATATTTCATATTTGTCTTGTGTCTTGTCTGTCTCCCTTCTCCAGAATATTGTCTCAATAAATGCAAAAATGTTTAACCACTTTTTTCACTGCTGCTTCTCTGGTGCCTGAAGAATCTCTAGCATAGAATAGAATTTAGGTTCATATTACTCTATGGCATTATTGAGTAAAGGCACACCACTACTCTACTCTGTCTTTAAATAACCACCTTCTTAGATTTATTGACTACTATTGAAATAGTGCTGTCCCTCTTGACTTCGAAAATAATACCCCATTCAATTTCCTAACTCACAGATTAACTTTCCAGTGTCCTTTGCTGAGTTTTTGCTCTTCTATTCTATTTCAAGCTTTAAGGCTATAACCTGGGTACAATTTCTTTCTATATGTTTTATCCCTTAGTAACATTATTTGTATCTATAACAGTTGACTAAATCCTGATGAATTTAAGTTAATATTCCCATCCCAGACACTTCCTTAACTTTCCAAACTCATGTATCTCTCTGCTTACCTGTTGACTCTACATGGATGCTTTCTAGGAACCTGAAATTTAGCATGACCATGCTGGAAATTTTGATTTACTTCGTTCTAATGTATTCTTCACCCAGCATTTCCCATCAGAGTAAATGATATCACCATTCACCTAGTGGCAAAAACTAGAACTCTTGGAGTCCTCTGTGATTAATCATATATGTTCTGATCTACCTGATCCATCGTCAGAGGCACATAGTGTGATATATGATTATAAGGTTAAATGTTAAGCTACTTCTTCTACACCAAAAGTATTTCAAATGTGTTCACTCCTCTCTATCTTAACTGTCATTTTGCTAACCCAGGCTATACCACCTATAATCCTGAACCACTCTATCACTGTTCTTTTTTCCTATTCTTTCCTCACTCCTTCTTCATAAAGGCTAATTTAAAACATAAATATGAAGATCAATTATGTGATCTCTACAATTAAATAGCATGACACCAAACTCAAAAAAACAAAATTCTTTATGAAAGTTTTCAGGATATTCCTTGATCTGGTCTGTGCGTTCTTACTCAACTTCCATCTTGTGCTCACTTTACTGAAAGGGCTTCAGGTACACTGTTCTCCCAGCAGTTCCTAGAATAGAGAAAATTTTTGGGGGGGTGGCTGTGCTGGGGGGCTTTACTGAACTTCAACTTGTCTTTTCATATGCCTATAACTTTCTTCCTTCTACTCTTTATGTAGTTGGCTCTTCATTCTACAAACCCCAGAGTAAATATATCTTCTTTGAGAATCCTCCCCTAGCAAAGCTATTTAAAAATAGGCTTCCCATTATTTGTTCTAGGCAATAGTATTCTTACTTCCTAGCACATCAGAAACTGTAAATTTGTAATTGATTTTCTTAATTGCCTGCAGCTAAATATAATGCCAGCTCCATTTCGGCCTGACCATGCTTTTCCTGTGCGTAGTGGAATCTCCAGCACCTAAACTTATACTTGGCATAAATCAGGGATCACTAACTAGTTGTTAATGAAATAATAAAAATGTTTCTTATAATAATGTCTTTTAATAATAGTCTTACATTAATAATTATTTAGAAACCATTTAATAGCTTCTGCCTAGGTAATTTATATTTATGTAATATTTAACAGTCCTGGAGAGTAGACCTGTTTAACCATGTTTTACGTAATAGAATAAGCCTCAGGAAGATTCACCACACCATAAGCATTCAGGAAGAAAATGGTCCAGGCATGGTAAGCCATTCAAAGACTTATGGTATGGTGTATGATTACAAGCTTAAATTTCAAACCTTCATCTCCTCAACAGTCAATATTTTTAAAAGAACTTTTGCCCTTTATTCGACTTCACATCTTTATTCTTTCTTTTTCATATTGACACTAAAGCAAGTACTTTTATGCCTTGATATTTTTTGATATGTGAAAATTGTTATAAATATTTTAAAATGTTAAATTAGGACTTTGAAAACTATTCCATGGCAAAATCTTAAATACTGCTTATATCAAAGTACTGCTATAATTTGATTATCCAGCATGTTGGATGAAACCGAAATGGTAATCAAATGTTCTGGTTAAATTAAAGTTTATTCATGTTGCTGTAAATAGTTCTGTTCCCCACTGTTATAAAGCCTTTAATATAAAAGAAGCTACTCAGAAAAATACAAATCAATTTTTTTGTATATTCTTAAGGCTTTTGAAACATACATTTCTCCCACTCCTTGACATACGTGAATACACAACAAAAGGTCATTAGAGTCTAGATATCCAATAGCTTTCCTTAAAAATAATTTGTTTTCTCTTCTCTGATAATCTTCCCATTCAGTGCCAGATGTTATAGTGAAGATCTGTATTGTGGTATAGTACAGAACAGTTTCTATAGAATCAGAGACATCATGAGGTGAAGGGATCCCAGGATATTTGTTTATCTCTACACCCAGTGAAGGATCTACCTCTTCAATAAACTTTGCAAGTAACTATCCAATTTCTACTTGAAATCTGCAGTGTGGACATATTTTACAATTGAAATACTTGTAATGGTAGTTTTAATTTGTTTACCCTTACATTTTGCTAGAGAGCATACCAGATAAGTTATCATACACATTATATTAATTAATTTTCATAACATTTCAAGAAGATAAATATGATTACTATATTTTGCATGTTAAGAAATTCATTTCCCAATATCTTCTTTTATTTTCTAGGTTGAAACTTAGAATTCATGTTTTGTGCACAGTTTTTTCAAATACAGTTAAGTAAATCAAAATATTCTAGTAAAATGCATATAATAAATGTTTCTTAGATACAAAATAATGAGATGATGATCAATTATGTTATTGGAGAATACAGATATCTCACTGACATTATTGATGTGTTTTCTGATTTTACTAATTAAATCTAGAGAAAAACTTAGAAGATACTGAGGTTGTCTGCTATAAGATTGAGGTACAGAAAGTTTCTGTTTTTTCTCCCTCTCTTAACAGTCCATATGTAAAGAATACAAGGACAGAAAGATTGGGAGATAGTGGCTTCAACAGATAACAGATTTCAACAACTGTTGACAATTAGTTACTAATAAGCAGGAAAAGAAAGATGAAGCTTAAACTACAGGTCAGAGGGAGTGAGGCAGAAATAGAAGCACATTATCCCTCTAGAATACCATATCAACCAGATCTTAGAAAACTTAGTTATATAGAAGTAGATGTCTGAGATGGGGAAAAATAAAAGAAGATTCACTGACAACTACCCCCCAACACACACATGCACAGTTACACATGAAATACTCTTCCTTCAATCATTTACCACCCCAAAAGCATGGTTGATGAGTTAATTCCTAAAAATTAAAAAAAATAATGGGCTAGAAAAACTTGAGTACCTAGTGTTCTAGGACAAAGACCCTTGTATTTAGGCATTCCACTTCTGAACTGCTGATTTTCTGCTTTTTCACACTGAGGGCAAAGGAAGACTTTCAGTTGAAAAGCCCATTTCCATGACTTAGGCTCTTAATCAGCTTTCTAAGATCGTCTTTCCTAAACATAAATGAGCAAGCCATGCTCATCATATATTTAAATAAGCCCATCAATAAGAACAATAATACCCAGATAAACAAAGAGAAAAAGAAAAATACAAAATGTGACCCCCCAAGAAAACAATAGTTCAAGGAACAGAGCCCGTTTAACAAGAAACACTTTAATGGAATGCTGCATCAATAATACAAGAATAGAAAGGTACATAAAAGAAATATTCATAAAAAGGTAACAGGCTTTGGAAATATAAAAATTAGTAGAATGTTTGAAAAAAAAAATAAAGGAAAATATCACAAAGTGAAGAAATAATATAAAAGGACAAAATGTGAGAGAAAAATCATAGAGGACTAATTCATAATAACAGAGAACATGCATGGTAAGAAATTATAATTTACAAAATAAGCATAAAATGATTCAAAACCAGATTGGAAGTTTCACTCAGCATATATGTTAGAAAAAAGAATCTATTTCAAGATACATCATTTTGAAATTAAAAGAAATCAAGGATAAAGATATTCTTCCAAACCCAGAAAGAATATATCCTCACCTTTATAATAATAACAAGAACAACAATGAAAGATTTCTTATAAAGGAATTAAAATCAGGCTGACATCATTTTTCTAGTGAGCTTTGCCATGTGCTAAAGACTCTGACTGGAGCAGTTTTGTTCTTAACAAGTTACTTTGGACATGCTCTGAGAAAATAAGAAAATTCACCTGAAAGGGGGAAGACAAAGGAACTAGAAAATGTCAAAACACAAAGAGTAATGTAAGAATTTCTTCAGCAGTCCAAAAAAACAGTCAGTAAAGACGGGGTTAACAAGGTGGAGTTGACTGGATAAAAGCTGCTTTTGAACACAAAGGACAATTCCAGAAATTTGGTTAAGTCTTTGGGCAAACTCTGGGAATAATAACCAAAACACAAAGTGGTAAAAGAAAATGAATTAATCATAGGGCATTAGTTGGCTTTCAAGTAAAAACATGAACCTGATATTAATAGTGAAGGAAACCAGAATATATCACCCCAAAACATACCACTTTGGCATAAAAATTATTTTGAGCTAAAAACACTTAAAAACAGAACAAGTATAAGAAGGGATTCTGACTCCACCTTTTTTTCTTTTTTTTTAAATTGAAATGTACTTGATTTACAATATCATATTAGTTTCACATGTACAGCATAGTGATTCAGTATTTTTATAGATTATACTCCATTAAAAGTTATTACAGGATAATGGCTATGATTCCCTGTACTATACAATATAGCCTGTTGCTTACCTATTTAATATTATATGTTATATAATTATATAAAATTGAAATTATAATTATATAAAAATGTATATAATTATATTATATTATATGTTTCTATATCTGTGAGTCTGTTCCTGTTTTGCTGTATACATACCTTTGTATTACTTTTTAAATTCCTCATATAAGTGATATCATACAGTATTCATCTTTCCCAGTCTGACTTATTTCACTAAGCATAATATTCTCTAGGTCCATCCACGTTGCTGTAAATGGCAGAATTTCATTCTTTTTTATGGCTGAGTAATATATATATATATATATATATATATATATATATGTATATGTATATCTCACATCTTCTTTATACATTCATCTGTTGAGGACACTTGGCGATATGACGTACAAGGGGTTAATATCCAAAATATATAAACAGCTCATATAAATCAATATCAAATAAAAAATCAACTAAATTAAAAAAAAAAAAAAAATGAGCAGAGGACCTGAATAGACATTTTTCCAAAGAAGACACACAGATGGCTAACAGGCACATGGAAAGATGCTCAACATTGCTAATTACTAGAGAAATTCAAATCAAAACAGCAATGAGATATCACCTCATACCTGTCAGAATGGCTATCATCAAAGGCTACAAATAATAAGTGTTGGCAAGGATGTGAAGAAAAGGGAACACTTGTACACTGTTAGTAGGAATATGAATTGGTGCAACCACTATGGAAAACAGTACGGAGCTTCCTCAAAAAAACTAAAAATAGAACTTCTATATGATCCAGCAATTCTACTCCTGGGTTTATATGTGGAAAAATACAAAAACACTAATTCAAAAAGGTACATGCAACCCTATGGTCATGCCAGAACTATCTAATAACCAAGATATGGAAGCATCCCCTTTTTTTTCTTGAAAGTGTGAGATAAAAATCCCACATGGAAGATGTTCTCCTTATATCAGAAGGAAAATAAGTTTTATCATTGAAGACTGGAAGTTGAAACAGAATTCTGTACAAACAGGCCTTGTTAAAATATTTCTGATCTTTTATCCTCCCACATAGTTTAGTTACTTTTCCACAATGACCTCTCTTTGTTCAACCTGGTGTAAAGCATTCAGGTTTTGTGACTCCTTTGGATCTTCATTTCCTTATGACAGCTCCTGTGTCATGTAAAATTTATGTTAAATAAATTAATATGCTTTTCTTTTGTTGCTCTGTGTTGTGTCAATTGAATTCTCAGCCTCAGCCAAACCCCTAAGAAGGTAGAGGTAAAATTTTGCCTCCCTCTCCTACGATACTAGGCAGCATCTTTTTATTTTCAAGTTTTGGAAACACACCATATTTCTGAGGCTGAAACTAGTTGCATAAGGAAAAGATTCAGTTGAAAATATGGAATGTAGTCGTTTGGGCAGTTAAAATGTTAATTTTTGGGATAGTTCATATAAAATATATTATTTCTAAACTCTCAAAAATCGTAAGGTATGAATTCATATTTCTATATATGAAAAGTAGACAGAAATAAAACTGTTCTTTTTAGATGAAATTTGTCTTCCCCAGTTTTACATAGTTCTCACACTATTTGTCTCCTGTAACAGAAGTAAAGTGAATTTTTTTTTACTATTATACTTAGTTTTATATTTTCAATAGAATAGTTAAAAATGACTTATGTTCATGCACAAGTGTATTACTTTCATAGGGCTGCCTTACAAATTATCGTGGACTTGGCGAATTAAAAAAACATAAATTTATTCTCTCACAGTTGTGGGAGCCAGAAGTCCAAAATCAAGGTGTTGTCAGGGCCAATTTCCTCCAACAGCTCTAGGGGAGAATCCTCTCAGCTTTTCCAGCTTCTGGTGGCTCCAGGAGTTCCTTTATTTGGGGCTACATCACTTCAACCTCTGCCTGTGTTTTCATGTGGCCTTCCCTCCTATGTATCTAATCCCAAATCTTTCTTGGCCTTTCTCTTATAAGTACACCTGGCACTGGATTTAGGTTCCACACTGAATCTACGATATCTACAAAACCATTTTTCCAAATAAAATCGCATTCATAGATTTCAGGGTAAGGACATGGGTATATCTTTTGGGGGCTACTATTGAACTCATTCTGCCATGCTAATATTATAAAATAAACTATTATTAAAGTAATATGTCTTAAGAAAAATGGGAGATATCATATTACTTGGAGGAAAAGAGGTAACTTTTACATGTTTAATTTTTAAAAGCATATATGCATGGAATGACTACAGTTTGAATCACCATAGGGAAAAAATATAACTCATGTACAGAAATAGCCACACAGTAATGTAAGATGTAATGCCCTGATAGAGAACTAAAATTGAAATTATAAAAATAAAGTATGAACTACTATAATAAAATTCAATTGTATATTAAGTGAAACTTTTTAAATAGATGGTGAGTGTATAAAAAGTGTCTATTGAGGATAGCAAACACCAGTTGTTCTACTTACAATCACATGTTTGTTAATGTAAATTCAACTACAAATTCTCTAAACCCTATCTTTGGGAAATGTGGGTAAAAACTTCCTACTGAAATTTTGTGGAAGAGATAAAAAAAAATTGAAGCATGTCCTAATGCAGCTGATGACTATGCAGAAGTAAAAAATACCATATGGTTATAATATTTAGCTATTAATAATTTTTATGTGGTTAAAAACCTATTGGACATGATGCCCCAAATATTCAATATTCTGATATGAGGTACATATTTGGAAAAGTAGTTAAATCTTTATGTAGGTTGATCAAAATAAATGCTAATATACATCAAGGGTAAGCAAAAAATAGCACACAGGCCAAATCTGACCAAACCTGCATTTGTAAATAAAGTTTTCTTAGAAGACAGCCACATACGTTTGTTCACTTATGACTGTTTTCCTGCTACAACCACAGAACTGAATAATTGTAACAGAGAACATACAGCCCACAAAGCTTAAAATACTTTGCACCTGGCCCTTTACAGAAAACGTTTACCATCCCCTATAATGGATCAGCACTTTGCAACAGCTTTTTGAGGTAATGGGTATATTCTACACCTGTGATCTCCAAGAAAGTTGCTACCAACCCTACCAACCACATGTGACTGCTGAACATTTGAAATGTGGCTAGTGTGACTGAGGAATTGTTAATTTAACTTACTTTAATTTAAATTTAAATAGCTGCATGTGGCTAGTGGCTAGGTTACCAGATAGTGCAGCTATAGATGGTATTTCAGCTGTGGAATACAACATAATTTTAGTTAAACAATTTAAATACAATGTGACTACATTTTTTCAAGGATTCAGGTTATAAATACATTTGTTGCACTATTCACAAGTAATTATTCCATGCTAGAAAGTTAAAAAATAAATGAAAAGTCCTGGAATGTAATAACATGGTGTTACAGACCGTTAAAGCGTCACAGAAATATTACTGCTTCTCTAGGTCTATTATATGCACAACATGGTTGATTATTACAAAGAGGATGGTGGTTTAAAATAATGTTGAAGATTTTTTTTAACTATTGAAAGAAATAAGGTCCCTGTCATCCAGTGAAAATACATGCTTTAGTTTACTGAAAAAGTGGGGTCAAAAATTAGGATTTGTGGAATTTTTTACAGAAAATCTATCTACACAGTTTGAATATTTCCTAGCAATTACCACCAAGCATATATACAAATTATATAATTCACTTTTATCCTTAGTGAAATAGTTTCTTTGGGAAACTCCTCTGGTAAGGATTAATATGACCCAATTTCCTATGCAGATATAAGTTTTCAGAAATGAAAGTAGTACTCTGAACTATATTCTCATAAATTGTGGAATTAGATTGAATTTTAGAAAATATTCTGTGATTTGCTACTTTATGAGAATGAACTAACATTGTTCAATTCACCTCTCTCAATGAATATTGATAGTATGAATGAAGAGCTTCAAGTGGAAGTTATTGAACAATAAAATTTGATACTGAAAATTAAATATGATAATGCTGGTATATTAGAACTTTACAAATACCTTGGGACATGTTACTATAAGTATAAAAACCATTGTGAAAGACTACATCTATCTTTGGAAGCACTTACAATGGTGAACAGATGTATTCTACTATAAAACTGAATATAGTTAAATATTCTTCCATTTTAAGTGATTCAAAGCTTACTTCTTATTGGATACTAAGAATGACATTGATATTTCTTTATATAGAAAAAAAGGACCCAGGTATCTGGAACTAAATAAAAGGAAACATAGATTTGAACAATAGTATATGTTATCTTTAAAGGTGTCTATTTTTAATATTAAATGCAAAATGCAATACTCACTATCGTATATATTATAATTTTATTATTTTATATTATATAAACAAAATAATATATTTGTATATAATAGTACATATATAAAATAATAATAATCAACAGAAAAGTTTAATTTCTGGTAGTCAATTTTTCTAATTTCTCTCCTGGTTCACTTAGTTATATTTACTACATTGTCTTTGTATAGACATTTGTGGTCCTGGCTTTCACAATACACAAAACAAAGGTGATTTCAATATGTTTACAAAAAGAATGTGAATTAGTAAGCATGACTATATAGAAGTACAAATGATAGTAGTTGGGAGATAAGAGGATGAAGATGTTGAGAAGTGTATGAATGCAAATATCCTAATTTTATAAAGGATAGTGGGCAGGAGGTAATATCTAGTATTGTTAGAACAATAAATAAAAGTGCAATAATATATTTATAATGGAAATTAATGGAGGAACTGAAAATATTATTATTATTAAATTATAAGTGGTGGATTTAACTGTGTGTCACTAAGTATGGTAAATCCTTATAATCAAAGTAGGAAATTAATTGAGATGTCAAGAAAAAGTAGAATAAATTATTACTTAAAAATATGAAGAAAAACTAATATAGAAATCTTAAAATTAAATCAATTCCCCATGAGAGGTTGATCTGGGTTTATGAGGAACAGGTCAATATTTATTGCTGCTATTTACAGTCATTTTTTGCAGAATTTGATTGTTTAATACAGGGAATTCCCCCGCACTCCAATGGTTAGGACTCCATGCTTCCACGGATGATTGTTTAATACAGTGCAGCATTGCTTTCATAAAAAGATGTTTAGGATACATTTAAAAATCTGAATAACCAAGTACACCAAAATTGCAAAAAAACATATCCTGGAATTTGATAAATTTGATAATGCCTCCTCTTTTTCAAAAGAATCAAAAATGAGGGAAATGAAAGTAAATGCAGACTTCTTTTCCCCTATGGTAAGCACTTGCCTTTATTCTTAATTGTTATACATATATTTTGATATATACATAATAAAACATCCACTGAAACACTGTTCTTCAGTCATTCAATACTGCACCCTCATGAAACTAACATTTTAATTGGGAACACAATTGAAAATTAATTGCATTAAACTTTGATAAGCATGTTTGGCAAATTAAAAGACACTGTGGACTTATCTAGCAACAGTGTCTCACGTGGCCAAGGCCAGATCAGGGAATATTTAGTAGACAAAGCCATATTTCACACTAAATATCTTAATAGAGAATTCCTGACTGAGGAGTCACATGTGTATGACAGAACACTATATCTGGAAGGCATTGGGTGATTCTAGATATATAAAGATAGCAATAACCCTCTTGAAAGGTGTTTGGTAACCAAAATAAAATTAATCTTTTTGTCAGTGGCCTTTAAATATTACCCTTTGTACATTTGTAGGATCATGGTTAGTAAGGCTTCTGATCTGGTAATTTATAGAAAATAAAACATAAAATTCATACTCATTGCAAATCTAATTTTTTTAACACAAGATTATAGAGGAGTTAGAAAAAGTAGAAAGAACCATGTGACAGTAAGTTGTAGACTTAATATCACACCTACCCCTAGTTGTTAGTATGTTTTTACTACAACAAGAATATTCTTCTGTTACTACAAAACAACCTTCAAAATCAGAAAATTAGCATCCATACTTTACTACTATCTAAGCTCCAGACTTCATTAAAATTCCCCAATTATTATGCTAACATTTTAATAGGAAAATAATTCAGTTCAGAATCACACATAGTAAATAGTTCTTCCTGTCTCCATAATTTCCCTCAAGCAGTCTTCAGTCTTTTCTCAATGATCTTGACAGTTTTGCATATCAGAGGTCAATTATTTTATAAATTGCCCCTTAATCTGGAATCATCAGATGTTTCTTCATGATTTGATTCGTAAATCTTTGGGAAGAATATCACACTAGAGACACTGTGTTCTTTTTATTACACCTGATGTGGTGGCATATGATTTTAATTTTTCCAATTACTGATGGTCTTCATCTTAATCACTTGATTGAGGTGATGTTTGCCAGGCTTCTCTACCATGTGGTTGATATTTTACCCATTGAAATTAATATGTATTCAGTGGGAGGTTACATTTATACCTTATACATTTCCTATTCCTAATCATATTTTCAATGCATTTATTCATTTATTGATATCTGTATGGAACCCATGGTTTTCTATTTTATTCCATGTACTAGAACCTGTTATTATAGTTATTTATTTTCATGTTAAAAATTTTCCAGATATAGTCAGTTTGAGAAGCTCTTGAAAGCTGGTTCCTATGTTCTTTTGAAATGCCCCCATGATTCTTTGACCACTTTATTTTCGAGGATAACAAGATGTCCTAGATTCATTTTGTACTTTACATGAGCCAACCTTAGAATCAGCCATTTCTACAAGAAGCTTTGGTTTCTTTTAGAAGAAAATAACATTTAGAAGTCAAGAAGCGTGATCTAGTTATGTTCATGGTGAATGAGGTGTCAGTAATGACAGGCTTTCTCAGTGAATAGATCTAGGGAATATACATAGGAATGTACGTATGGAACAGAGAAGAACAAACCTGACTCCATATTGGATCTATTCTTTTTAGCTCTAATCTTTGTGCTCTGTTGCCTGTGCTTAGTCATGCTGGCTCTGCACCTTTCATAAAAGAATATTGCCTATAGCCTGAAATACACAGTATAACCCATTCTCTAGGCTGTGACCTTTAAAGATATAACACTTTCCATTCGTACAGAGATTAGAATTTGCAGAACAGAGAATAACATTTATCTTGTTGGAGGTTATAGGAACATTGTGACCAGACCTACACGGACAGCTGCAAGAACAAAGGATTCTGGCACCAAGAAGTTTGAAACAACCAGCCATGCCCTCCCCTTTTAGTATAAAGAAAACCTGAATTCTAACTCGGGTAAAATGTTTCTTTGGGACACTAGTCCACCACCTTCTTGGTCTGCTGGCTTTATGAATAAAGTCACTGTTCCTTGTCCCAACAACTCATCTCTCGATTTATTGGCCTTCTGTGTGGCAAGCAGTATGAGCTTGGACTTGGTAACACATACAGATATTTACACACACAATTAAGTCTATGTTCATCTATCTATCATCTATCTATCTATCATCTATCTATCTATCTATCTATCTATCTATCTATCTATCTATTCTATCAAACTGCATATTAAAAGTCAAATCTTCACCCTGATGTATACAATTTAACACCACAGGATACATTTCTAGTTTTCTCCCTTTTTGTATCTGAAACTT